>NW_022436988.1:17244311-17252644 GCF_009761245.1 Sapajus apella
AAGAATTGATGCTACAATCCACACATTTCTTCTTCCTCAGGGAAACCTCAGTTCTGTTCTTAGGATTTTTTAACTGATTGAATGAGATCCACCCAGATTATTTTTGGGGGCTGGCGAGGGGAGTAACACAGGGTCTCACTCTGTCACCCAGGCTGGAGTGCAGTGAAGTCATCTCAGCTCACTACAACCTCTGCCTCCTGAGTAGCTGGGACTACAGGCACACACCACCACACCCAGCTAATTTTTGTATTTTTTTCTTTTTTAATCAGAACTCTTGAGCCAAATTTTTGTATTTTTTTAGTAGAGATTGGGTTTTGCTATGTTGCCCAGGTTGGTCTCAAACTTCTGGGCTCAAGCGATCCTCCTGCCTCCCAAAGTGTTGGGATTACTGGCATGACCCACTTTGCCCAGCCTCCACTCAGATTATTGAGGATAATTTCTTCTACTTAATTCAATTGATAGTAGATGCTAATCACATCTATAAAATACCTTCTAGTGACACTGAGATTAGGTTTGACTGAATAATGAGGTACTATAGCCTTGCCAAGATGACACAGGGAACTATCACAGATGGGCACTGGGCACCACCCATGTTCATGAACAGGAGGTCAAAGCTGCACTGCATTGTCCAGCAAACTCAATGGGCTGAAGCCATGCTGTCTTCCCTTGTGTGTTCTCATAGAGATGGGGAGCAAGGCCGCTCTCCTAACTTTACCAACATACTTTCCCACATGGACAAAGTGAAAGGGATAAATTGCTTGTGGGCTTACATCTTATAAAGTTTGAATTGAAAACAGCTCTAGCTGAATGCAGTGGTTTACACCTATAATACCAACACTTTGGGAGGCTGAGGCAGGAGGATCACTTGAGGCCAGGAGTTTGAGACCAACCAGCCTGGGCAACATGGCAAGGCCCTGTCTCTATAAAAAATTGAAGAATTAGCGAGGCATGCTGGTGCAAGCCTGTAGTCCCAGCTACTTAGGAGGGTGAAGGTGGAGGATCACTAGAGCCCAGGAGGTAGAGGCTGCAGTGAGCTCTGATCATATCACTACTGTATACTCCAGCCTGGGCAACAGAGTGAGATCTATCTCTAAAAAAAAAGTTATATATAAATAAAAAGAAGAAAACAGGTTTCCAGATTTTATTCATATTTAGCCTAGAAACAGACAGCTCAGGCCAGGGGCATTGTGTTCCAGATGGCTAGGTTAGAAATTAAACCAGTAGGCCAGGCGTGGTGGCTCACACCTGTAATCCCAGCACTTTGGGAGGCCAAGGCAGGTGGATCACTTGAGGTCAGGAGTTCCAGATCAGCCTGGCCAACATGGTGAAACATGGTCTCTACTAAAAATGCAAAAATTAGCCAGCCATGGTGGCAGATGCCTGTAATCCCAGCTACTCAGAAGGCTGAGACAGGAGAATCACTTGAACCCAGGAGACAGAGGTTGCAATGAGCCAAGATTTTGCCACTTCACTCTAGCCTGGGTGACAGAGTGAGACTCCATCTCAGAAAAACCAAAAATTAGCCAAGTGTGGTGGCGTGTGCCTGTAATCCCAGCTATTCAGGAGGCTGATGCAGGAGAATTGCTTGAACCTGGGAGGCAGAGGTTGCAGTGAGCCAAGATCATGGTATTGCACTCCAGCCTGGGCAGCAAAGCAAGACTCCACTGAAAAAAAAAAAAAAGAAAACAGAGAGAGAAGGAAAGAAAGAAAAACTAGATTGGTAAGAGGGACAGGCACCACCCTTATACTCTATCACCTGGGGCTTATTCTTGTGTCAAATTTGTCTGCCTAAAGCTGTCTTCCCTTAGAATGCATTATTTCCCGGTGGTTTACACCCATAATCCCAGCACTTGGGGAGGATGTAGAGAGTGGTTCACTTGAGGCCAGCAGTTTGAGACCAGCCTGGGCAACATAGTGAGACCACCCCCCCATCTCTACAAAACCAGAAAATTAGCTGGGCATGTTGGTGGCATGCACCTATAGTCCCAGCCACTTGGGAGGCTAAAGTTGGAGGACAGCTTGAGCCTGGGAGATTGAGGCTGCAGTGAGCTGTCATTGTGCCACTGCAGTGTACCCTTGGCAACAGAGTGAGACCCTAGCTCAAAGTAAATAAAGATGTATAATTAAGAGCTTGTGAACGGATACATCTCTCATATATAATTATTTGTTTTTCTGAAAGGAAGCCCAAGAAACTGTTTGCCTTTAGAAAAAGGGAAAGGTGGTATGGACAAAAGATTTTACTTTTCACTTAGCTTTTGTGATCTTGGATTTCTATGTCTCTATCTATCTATCTGCCTATCTGTCTATCTATCTATATATATCTATCTATATATATAGATATATATAATTTTGTCAAGTATCAAGATGCCCTAACATAATTTAATGTAGTTTAATTAATTTCACATACCTAACTCACTTTATTTTATTTTACTTATTTATCCGTTTCTGTGATAGAAACAGTTAAATAAGTGTCCCTCTGTCACCCAGGCTGGAGTGAAGTGGCATAATCTCAGCTCACTGCAACCTCTGCCTCCTGGGTTCAGGCAGTTCTTCTGCCTCAGCCTGGGATTACAGGCACACCTCACCATGCCCAGCCAATTTTTTCTTTTTTCTTTTTTTTTTGGTAGACACGGGGTTTTACCTTGCTGGCCAGGCTGGTCTTAAGTGATCTGATCTCACTGCCCTCCCAAAATGCTGAGATTATGGGTGTGAGCCACCACACCCAGCCCACTTAACTCACTTTAATTTAGTACTTACTATATTAGAAATGCTTTGGCAACTCTCTATGAAGGAAAAGTAAGATATATAAGAATTGAGAGGAAAAAAGTACATATATCACGTTTGGCAGTCAATATATTTATATTCTAGAAAATCAAGCTAAAAATGATTTGACTTTGCCATGGAATTAGCAAGATTTCAGGTGGTAAGAGTCAACTGAATTAATATAAACTAGACTGAAGATGGTGACTCATGCCTATAATCCCAGCGTTTTGGGAGGATTGCTTCAGCCCAGCAGTTTGAGCCTGGCCTGGGCAACATAGCATGACCCCATTTCTTTCCGTTTTTTTTTGTTTGTTTGTTTTTAATTGCATTTTAGGTTTTGGATTACATGTGAAGAACATGTAATCCAAACATGCAAGATTGTTGCATAGGTACACACGTGACAGTGTGATTTGCTGCCTTCCTCCCCTTCACCTATATCTGGCATTTCTCCCCATGCTATCTCTCCCCAACTCCCCACCCCCCGCTGTCCCTCCCTTATTTCTCCCCAACAGACCCCAGTGTGTAGTGCTCCCCTCCCTGTGTCCATGTGTTCTCATTGTTCAACACCCGCCTATGAGTGAGAACATTCGGTGTTTGATTTTTTGTTCTTGTGTCAGTTTGCTGAGAATGATGCTTTCCAGGTTCATCCATGTCCCTACAAAGGACACAAACTCATCGTTTTTTTTTTTTTTTTTTTAAGAGATCTGAAGTGATTTTACTTTTATTTCCTTTGCTTTAAACCAATAATGAAATTCACGGTGATTTCTGGGGTGGGGGCAGAAGGAAGGCGGTATCAAGACTCATCGGGGCTGTGGCCCGCCCGTGGAGGTGCAGGTAGGGTGGGCCCTCACTGGGGCAGCCAGAGGAGCACAGACTGCCCCGCCGGCAGGTAGGTGATATTCCGAGAGGTGAGAGCTGGTATGCGATGTCCTCTGCAGCTTCCAGCTTGCGCAACTCTATCAGGCCGTCCCCTGCAGTGGTCAGTGAGTTGGCAATCAGCTCAGCTGCCTTGGAGTCGCCCTCAGCAGAGATGATGGCTGCCTTTTTCTGCTGCTCAGCCTTTTCCACCACAAATCTGACCGTCACTGCTTCCTGCGGAGCCACCAGTTTGGCTTCCACTGATTCTGTGAACTCCTTCCCGAAGGTCAGATGTGTCAAGGACATGTCGTCCAGGATGAGCCCAAAGGTGGCTGCTTGCTTCGTAAGGTTGTCGCTCACCTGCCTGGAGACCAGCTCTCTCTGGGTGATCAGTTCTCTGGCATCAAAGGGAGCCACCACTGACTTGAGGATCTCAGTCATGATGGACGGCAGCACACACTCATCATAGTCCTCTCCGACACTGGTGGAGATGCGGGGAAGCTGGCTAGCGACAGACTGGAAGAGCATGCACAGTGTGATGTTGACAGTCTGTAAATCTTTGTTGTCATGACGAGTGGCACATTACGTGGCCAAGAACGGCAGTCAACGATAATTGGTTTCTGTACCCATGGGATGAGAAAGTGAGCCCCTTCCCCTACCACGATGTCCTGTACTCCACGGAATCCGTCAAAGATGACAGCTCTGTGCCCAGCATCCACATTATATAAGGCGGAGTTTACCACGCCTCCTGCAACAGCTAAGGCCAGGCCAACCTTGCCAACAGACTCGAACACTTCGGCAGCCATGTTTTCTTCTGCTGGACCCTCTCACACTTGTTTCCACTCTGACCTCCACATGAATTCCCCCGACCCCATTTCTTAAAACAAAAAATAGCCATGTGCAGTGGCTCACATGTGTAGTGCCAGCTACTTGGGAGGCTGAGGTGAGAGGGTCACTTGAGCTCAGGAGGTGGAGGTTGCAGTGAGCCAAGATCGTGTCACTGCACTCCAGCCTCAGTAACAGAGTGAGACTCTGACTCCAAAATGTATTTTCCTTGTGTGTATATTTATATATATACTTTTTTTTTTTTTTTTTTGAGACAGAGCCTCGCTCTGTCACCCAGGCTGGAGTGCAGTGGTGTGATTCAGCTCACTGCAATCTCTGCCTCCTGGGTTCAAGCAATTCTCCTGCCTCAGCCTCCTGAGTAGCTAGGATTACAGGTGTGTGGCACCATACCTGGGTAATTTTTTTTGTGTGTGTGAGTTGGGAGTTTTGCTCTTGTTACCCAGGCTGGCGTGCAATGGCACAATCTCGGCTTGCTGCAACCTCCACCTCCCAGGTTCAAGTGATTCTCCTGCCTTGGCCTCCCAAATAGCTGGGACTGCAGGCATGCACCACCGCACCTGGCTAATTTTGTATTTTTGGTAGAGACGGGGTTTCACCATGTTGGCCAGGCTGGTCTCGAACTCCTGACCTCATGATCTGCCCACCTCAGCCTCCCAAAGTGCTAGGATTAGAGGCATCAGCCTCTGCACATGGCCTATACATATATACTTTTACTAGCATATATATCTACATATATATATGTATTTATAGTATATATACTAGTAAAAGTATATATACACACATCTGACTACACTAGTAAAAGTATATATATACACACACACTTAGTATATCTATTATATATATATTCTAGTATATATAGCTATATATAAATTATATATATCTCGTCACTGATATATAAATGATATCTATAGCTATATATACTGGAAAAGTCAGTGAGGAGAGACAATCCATTAACAATACTAAATAAAAACCAAACTAACGGGGAAACATTTAGGAACTAGCTTCACTTTCGACATGTAACCAGAACACAGTAAAGGTCGTTGCCTAGGAAGTAGAAGTGAAACGCCACGCCCAGATGGCTCAAGCTGGTGTCGGAGATAAGAACTTAAAGGCCCCTCTCCCGCCTAGCAGACTGGGCGCTCTCTCTTCCCATCGTTTCCTTTAAACAGACTATCCAGGCATTTGCCCACAAACCTAAAAGGACTTTAAGCTCAGCTTTAAGTGGTACCCTATTTGTTGCAGGTTCAACTAGCTGGGGTCAGGGTCGCAGGCGGTAAATGAATTAGCCAAGACAGTTAAAGAAGGCAGATAGGTAAAGAAGGCAGATTTAACTGCTCTTCCTCTTTCCCTAAGCAGCCTGAGGTCATCTGTGAAAATGGTTCACTATTCATTTGACCTGGAGAACCCCACAAAATCAGACAAATGAAGAGGTTCCAATCTTCATGTTCCCTTTAAGAACACTCGTGAAACTGCCCAGGCCATCAAGGATATGCATATACAAAAAGCCATGAAGTATCTGAAAGATGTCACTTTATAGAAACGGTACGTCCCATTCCAACATGACAGTGCTGGAGCTGGCTGGTGTGCCCAGGCCAAACAAGGGCTGGACACAAGGTTGGTGGCCCAAAAAGACTGCTGAATTTTTGCTGTATATGCTTAAAAATGCAGAGAGCCATGCTGAATTTAAGGGTTTAGATGTAGATTATTTGGCCATTGAGCATATCCAAGTGAATAAGCCACCTAAGATGCACAGCCGGACCTACAGAGCTCGTGATCGGCTTAACCCTTACATGAGCTCTCCCTGCTACACTGAGATGATCCTTACTGAAAAGGAACAGATTGTTCCTAAACCAGAAGAAGAGGTTGCCCAGAAGAAAAAGATATCATAGGCCAGGCATGGTGGCTCACACCTATAATCTCAGCACTTTGGGAGGCCGAGGCAGGTGGACCACCAAGTCAGAAGATCAAGACCAGCCTGACCAACATGGTGAAACCCAGTCTCTATAAAAATACAAAAATTAGCCAGGTGGGGTGGTGGATGCCTGTAGTCTCAGCTACTCAGGAGGTTGAGGCAGGAGAATCACTTGAACCCAGAAGGCAAGGGTTGGAGTGAGCCAAGATTGCACCACTGCACTCCAGCCTGGGCAACAGAGCAAGACTCCATCTCAAAAAAAAAAAAAAAAGAAAAAGATATCCCAGAAGAAACTGAAGAAACAAAAACGAATGACATAGGAGTAAATTCAGCATTAAAATAAATGCAATTAAAAGGTAAAAAAAAAAAGGCAGATTTATTAGAGAAAGCGTGAAAATACATTGCAAGGGAGCAATGGGCAGCGCAGCAGAGAAGGGACTGTCTATCAAGAGGCAGGGGCTGGAGGGAGGTTTTATAGGGTCTTGCTGGAGGGGGCTATATGCAGAACGAGGTTGTGATGCTGGGGCTACATGCCAAACAGGTTGTTGTGCCCACAAGTTTGTGATTAGCACTTTCTCTGAACAGTTGTTCATTGTTGTCCTCAACCTGGGACCCCATCCTCATATCACTTACTTATCAGGACTCCACACTATTCTCTTATGTACACCACTAGCTGCGTCTCTCACTCTCTGGCTGACTCTTCATTTCTGCCTTGCCTGACCTAAGGACAGAGGACGACACCGCTGACTCATGGCGCCCTCCCTGTCCAGGATCTGTAAGTAATAAACCTTTGATCATATTTCCTACTCTGGTGGATTGAATTTGTGCCTTTCATCTGAAGAACCAGGGGCTACCTAGGTTTTCCAGGGCACTGGGAAGAACACAAGGCTGGGCTCTCAGCATCAGAGCAGTGGTCAGACAGTCATAAACTGAACACAGACCAGACAACCGCCACAAGGCCGTCTGCCAGTATAAACACATTTCCCATGTGAAGGAGCCCCTGGGCACAGGTTGGACAACTAAGCATTAGCCCTTCCTCCAGGTTAAAGAAGTACCCCATGAGAGGCGCACTGTAGACACCCATGCCCAGCTCCCTTCCTTTCCCATTAGGGCAGGGTTGCTAGCTGCTCTGGTACTGAAACCCCAGTTTAGCTGGGGGCTCTCAAAGCAGACACATAAGAGCCATTCAATGAAAATAAATGTTTCTTGGTTGGGCGCAGAGGCTCATGCCTGTAATCCCAGCACTTTGAGAGGCTGAGACGGGAGGGTCACTTGGGACCAGGAGTTTGAGACCAGCCTGGCCAACGTGGCGAAACCCTGTCTCTACTAGAAATCCGAAAATTAGCCAGGTGTGGTGGTGCATGCCTGTGATCCCAACTACTCGGGAAACTAAGGCATGAGAATCACTTGAACCCAGGAGGCAGAGGTTGCAGTGAGCTGAGATGGCCCCACTGTACTCCAGCCTGGGCAACAGACTGAGACTCTGTCTCAGTAAAAAGGAGAGATAGCCATTCTAAAACAATACTGACTTGGAAGATTGGGTGTGTAATTGAAACCTTAATTCTTGAAATAAGATAGAGCCCCCAGGCGCAGTGGCTCACGCCTGTAATTTCAGCACTTTGGGAGGCGGAGGCGGCCGGATCATGAGCCCAAGACATCGCGACTATCCTGGCCAACATGGTGAAATCCCATCTCTATGAAAAATAAAAAAATTAGCTGGGCATGGTGGCACACGCCTGTAGTCCCAGCTACTCAGGAGGCTGAGGCCGGAGAATCGCTTGAACCCGAGAGGCAGAGGTTGCGGTGAGCCAAGGTCACACCACGGCACTCCATCCTGGCGACAGAGCAAGACTCCATCTCAAAAAAAACAAGATAAAAGAAATAACACAGAGCTACATTGTTTTCACATTTTTTTTTTAAGTGGCAGAAGCTTTTTTTTTTTTTTTTTTTTTTT
>NW_022436988.1:17252744-17266958 GCF_009761245.1 Sapajus apella
TTTTTTTTGAGACAGTGTCTCACTCTGTCACCCAGGCCAGAGTGCAATGGCTCAATCTCACCTCACTGCAACACCCGCCTCCCAGGTTCAAGTGATTCTTCTGCCTCAGCCTCCCAAGTAGCTGGGACTACAACTGTGAGCCACCATGCCCAGATAATTTTTGTATTTTTAGTAGAGACAGGGTTTCATCATATTGGCCAGGCTGGTCTTGAACTCCTGACCTTGTGATCCACCCGCCTCAGCCTCCCACAGCACTGGGATTACAGGCGTGAGCCACTGCGCCTGGCCCAGGCATAAGCTTTTCTCATGTGAAATTCTTCCTACTGAGAGGCTTTATGTATGGGACAGACGCTGTTCTATATATAAAAAGTGCAATTGCTTTTGTGCAAATTAAAAGAAAATGGTATATATACATAAACACATTTGTTGATATATGATAGGAAAGTTTCTAGGGGGATACACAAGCCATTGTTAGTTTTATTTTATACGTTTGTGTACTGTTTAAATTAGTACTTAACCCTTCGTATACCAGAAAAAGTCATCGTTGATCATCTGGGGCCAATAGAACCTTCAAATTTTAAAAATATTTCCGGTAAAAAAAAAAAAAAAAAATTTCCGGTAAAGCAATTTATAGTAGTAAGAATAAGACCGAGTGCAGTGGCTCACGCCTGTAATCCCAGCACTTTGGGAGACTGAGGTGGGTGGATAACAAGGTCAGGAGTTCAAGACCAACCTGCCCAATACGGTGGAACCCCATCTCTACTAAAAACACAAACATTAGCCGGGCGTGGTGGCAGGCACCTGTAATCCCAGCTACTCAGGAGACTTAGGCAGAGAACTGCTTGAACCTGGGAGGTGAAGGTTGCAGTGAGCCAAGATCGCCTCACTGCATTCCAGCCTGAGTGACAGAGCAAGACTCCAGCTCAAAAAATATATAATAGTAAGAATAAGGGATAGTGCAAAACAACTTTATTAGAAACTTTAATAAGAATGCTTTATCTCACTATTGGGTCAATATATGAACATGGTGTTATTTTTCCTATGTTAAAACCTCTCTTTTGATCCATTCCATAAGTCCCTCCTATTTCTGTCCCCATTTCTCCTTCTTTTTTTTTTTTTTTTTTTTTTTTTTGAGAGGGGTTATTTCTCTGTCACCCAGGCTGGAATGCAGTGGTGTGATCATAGCTTGCTACACCCTCAATGTCCTGGGCTTAAGTGATCCTCCCACCTCAGCCTCCCAAGTAGCTGGGACTGTTAAGTGCATGCCACCCCATGCTTGGCTAATTTATTTTATTTTTAAAATTTTATTAACTTGGGACAATTCTAAGATGGTTGGCTAATTAAAAAAAAATTTTTTTTTTAGGCTGGGCACTTGTGCATGTAATCCCAGCACTTTGGGAGCCCAAGGCGGGCAGATCAGTCTGACTGATCTGCCCAGACACTTGAGGTCAGTCTGTCACCCAGACTGGAGTGCAGTGGCATGATCTCGGTTCACTGCAAACTCTGTCTCCCAGGTTTAAGAGATTCTCCTGCCTCAGCCTCCCAAGTAGCTGGGACTACAGGTGCACACCACCACACCTGGCTAATTCTGTATTTTCAGTAGATATGGGGTTTCACCATGTTGGCTAGGCTGGACTCGCACTCCTGACCTCAAGTAGTCCGCCCACCTTGACCCCCCAAAGTGCTGGGATTACAGGTGTGAGCCACCATACCCAGTCTGCTTCGTAATCTTAAAAAAAAAAAAAAATCTTTAAAGGGCACTCATTTTTCTTCAGCTGATAATGTAAAAAAGACTGCATTGACATGGTTAAATTCCCAGGCCCCTCAGTTCTTTACGGATGGACTACATGGCTGGTATCATCACTTACAAAAGTGTCTTGAACTTGATGGAGGTTATCTTGAAAAATAAGGTTTATGTTTTTTTTTTTTAACTTTTAATTCCACTTCCCACAAACTTTTTGAAGTCTTCTCATATTATGTGCCTTTTGGAGATGGAAAACTAAGGCACAGGTGGTTAAGGATATTGCTCAAGGTCACACCACTAGTAATATGCAGGCCAGATTTTGGACCCAGGAAATCTGGCTTCAGAGTCTCTGCTCTCAACCTATGTGCTATACTAACTCTCATGATAAGAAGGAAATATCGGCCAGGCATGGTGTCTCATGCTCATAATCCCAGCAATTTGGGAGGCTGGGATGGGAGGATCTCTTGAGCCCAGGAGTTCAAGACCAGCCTTGGCAACATAGCGAAACCCGGTCTCTACACAAAATCAAAAAATGAGGCATGCCGGGATTACACCTGTAATCCCAGCACTTTGGGAGGCCAAGACAGGTGGATCACTTGAGGTCAGGAGTTTGAGACCAGCCTGGCCAACATGGTGAAACTCCATCTCTACTAAAAACATAAAAATTAGCCAGGCATGGTGGCACACACCTGTAGTCCCAGCTACACAGGAGGTTGAAGCACAAGAATTGCTTGAACACGATCCTGAGATATTTAATTGGTGTTAGATAAAAGAAAGAATATAAGAACATGAGAGGGTGAGGCTGCAGTGAGCTGGGATTACACCACTGCACTCCAGCCTGGGTGACAGAATAAGACTCGGTCTCAAAAAAAAAAAAAAAAAAAAACTCAGTAATGTTAAGGTATTGTGCTTAAAAACATACATTATAAAAACAAAAGCTGGGATAACAGGTTGCCTTATAAAATGGCTGTTATTTTAAAGAGCAGTTTAGAAATATGTTTCACAAAATATTAAATATTTTTCTCTCTTGACTCATGTATTGGTCAGAACTCCTTTGGTTGCAAGTAACAGAAATCAACATATATTGACTAGGGAAAAAAAATTATTACCTTAAAGAATTATTTGATCCTGGACTGGGTGCAGTGGCTCACGCCTGTAATCCCAGAACTTTGGGAGGCCGAGGTGGGTGGATCATTTGAGGTCAGGAGTTCAAGACCAGACTGGCCAACACGGAGAAGCCCCATCTCTACTAAAAATACCAGAAAAAAATTAGCTGAGCATGGTGGCATGCACCTGTAGTCCCAGCTACTCAGGAAGCTGAGACAGGAGAATCCCTTGAGCCCAGGAGGAAGAGGCTGCTGAGAGCCAAGATCGTGCCGCTGCACTTTGGCCTGGGCAACACAGCATGACTCCGTCTCACAAATAAAAACAAGGCACACCAGAGCCATAAAATGTAGGAGGGAGGGGCTGTTCCCAATGGAAAGGCATGTGGGTCAGACAATAAAAGAGCAGATAAACAACCTACTTATCTTGAGTTTGGGAATCAGTCCAAAGGAAATAATCCAAAAGGAAACTAAATTATTTTAAATAAAGATGCTCATTGCAGAGCTATTTATAATAGCAACAGGTTGGAAATGTCCCAAAAGCTTAAAACATGACTGTGATAAAGCAAAGTATAGTCTATCAGTATAATGGATCCATGGATACGTGGAACTGTATATTGGAAACCCTGCCGAATGACAGACGTCAAGCACAAAAGGATGTAGTCCTCCCCTTACCCCTTACAAAGTAGCTGGGGGTTGGGGCCCCCCTGGCAGCTGAATTGAGGAGTGGAATCCTCAGAACTGGGGGCCTGAATCAGGGAGTTCTTGGGAGGAAACTGAGCCAAAAGTTGTTCAGCAAACTGGCATTCACATTCATGAGAAGAAACTCAGGAAGGGACATGGGGCCAAGGTTTTGAACCAGGGAAAGAAGACAAAACTTTGATCAGGTGATGATCAAATTGGGAGGCAGGGAGGGTGGGCTGGCTAAGTAAAGGATTGGAACTGGGGCAGGAACCAAATCTTTCTAAGTACTCCTCTAGGCAGGGCAGAGCATCCCTTCACTCACGTGGTGAAATGCCTTTTGTTTGTTCATTTTTTGAGATGGTATCTCTCTCTGTCATCAATGTTGGAGTGCAGTGGCATGATCTTGGCTCACTGCAACTTCCACCTCCTGGTTTCAAGTAATTCTTCTGCCTCAGCCTCTGGTCCTGTAGCTGGGATTACAGGCACACACCATCACACCCAGCTAATTTTTGTATTTTTAGTAGAGACAGGGTTTCACCATGTTTGCCAGGCTAGTCTTAAACTCCTGACCTGAGGTGATCCACCCGTCTCGACCTCCCAAAGTGCTGGGATTACAGGCGTGTGCCACTGTACCTGGCCTGAAGTGTTTGTTTTGAGACAGGATCTCACGTTGTCAGGCTGGAGTGCAGTAGTGTGATCTTGGCTCACTGCAACTTCTGCCTCCTGGGTTCAAATGATTCTCCTGCCTCAGCTTCCCAAGTAGCTGAAACTACAGGTGTGTGCCATCTCGCTAGCTAATTTTTTTTTTTTTTTTGTATTTTTGTAGAGATGGGGTTTTACCATGTTGTCCAGGCTGGTCTTGAACTCCTGACCTCAAGTGATCTGCCTGCTTTGGCCTCCCAAAGTGTTGGGATTACAGGTGTGAGCCACCACACCTGGACTAAAAGCTTCTCAGATGATTCTGATGTGCATCCCTTAGGTGCAAGCCTTTAAGGTCCTAGCCATGTGCTGATAAGGTGGTTGGTGATTTAGAAGGTATGAAGAATGGAAGCCATGGCTGATGTGTGTCAGTGTGTTTTAGACACGGGAATGTAATGAACTCTGTGCATATTTTGCAGAATAAAGGAAGGTGGTCAGGAAGCAGAGCATTCTCTAGAACTTAACTGATGCATTTCACCAGGCACCAGATGGACAGGTCCAGTATGGGGGATGAAGCATGGCATCTTAGTAGGGTACTCCCTCCTATACCATGGTGGTGTGAGGGTCACAGGCATGGAGTGGGCCGAGAGAGGGTATAGCAACCTTTAGAACCATTGCTGTCTATCCTAATCCAGAGCACCTATAACTCAAGAACTGATGGATTTCGGAGAACATCTCTAGAGCACAGGGCCACCAAAAGTCCCACAGACCCATGTTCAGGATTTCAAAAGATGCACAGTGGCATGCCGAGTAGTGTCCTGTCCAATCCCAGCACTGATGTACAGGTTCCTGCTGCCAGGACGTTGATGGCTATTCTGGTTGAGGAGGCTCCTGTGCATTTTTTTTTTTTTTTTGAGAGAGTCTCTGTTGCCAGGCTGGAGTGCAGTGGCATGGTCTCGGCTCACTGCAACCTCCA
Organism: Sapajus apella; assembly: GCF_009761245.1. Classification (NCBI taxonomy): domain Eukaryota; kingdom Metazoa; phylum Chordata; class Mammalia; order Primates; family Cebidae; genus Sapajus; species Sapajus apella. Next base: position 17,257,891 of record NW_022436988.1, read on the forward strand.
CTTCCTGGGTTCAAGTGATTCTCCTGCCTCAGCTTCCTGAGGAGCTGGGTCACAGGCATGCACCACCACACCCAGCTAATTTTTGTATTTTTTAGTAGAGATGGGGTTTCACCATGTTGGCCAGGATGGTCTCGATCTCTTGACCTTGTGATCCGCCCACCTGGGTCTCCCAAAGTGCTGGGATTACAGGTGTGCGCCACTGCACCCAGCCAATCCTGTGCATTTTTTAGCTTTGAGCAGGCTTGAATTTCAGCCAATTGGATGATGGCCTTGCAGAACCGTTTAGACTTGCAGCAACAGAGCCGGCACGCCTGCAGATTTCTCAGGCCATGGTGCTTTGGATGCGGGCCTTCTCTGTTATCCCCTACCATGTGACCTTGCTGACAGGATATCTACCAAACAGTTTAGGCTGCTCAACTCACAAATATGGGAAGCAAACTCTTTGAAGACTGTGAGCAGGCATGAGCTGAGCCAAGTGTGCTCCAGGCACTCCTGGCTGTCAGGTGATGGGAAATTCCCCTCCTTGAAGGCCGCTTAGATCACTAGCAATGCTGTCTTCTTCACCATGAGGTCACTGATGTTAGTCATCCCAGTTTCCTTGCCATAGAATCACAGGAATATAAGTCATTTAAGCTGAAGACTTTTTTTTTTTCCTTCTCCCGCCAGCTTGAGAAGTATGGGAACTTCTTGACACAGGCTAGAAGAGTTGGCCTTGAGGGTATGAGGCTAGGCTGACTTTGGGGAGGCCAAGGACAAGTTAGAAAGAGTTATTAATCTCTGAAACAAAGCACACAGTGAAGCTGGTAGCAGAGAAATCAACTTTGCTTTTTTTAGAGACATAGTCTCATTCTGTCACCCAGCCTAGAATACAGTGCATGATCATAGCTCACTGTAACCCTGAAGTCCTGGGCTCAAGTGACCCTCCTCCCTCACACTTCTGAGTAGCTGGGACCACAGGTGTGCACCACCATGCCCAGCTAATTGATTTATTTCTATAGAAACTGGGTCTCGGTATGTTGCTCAGGCTGGTCTCAAACTCCTGAGCTCAAGTGATCCTCCCACCTTGGTCTGTCAAAGTGCTGAGATTACAGACGTGAGCCACTGCACCTGGCCAATCTAGATTCTAGAATTGCTTGGGACAAGCGGTCTCCTAATCCAGGGACTCAGGCCCTTTGCTCTGTTGATTAAACTAACTGCCAGACCCACGTTAGTCCGTCTCACAAAGCTACACTTATGGGGATTGGCCTGGAGGTGGCGCCCCTGCTGTTGGTCTGGAAATTCTAGACTGAGGGTCAGGCCAATCTGGCAAATGGATAAAATCATGACCCAGGGGAAGAGGATGCCACAGCTCAGAAGGCTACACCCTTCACCCTTTATCAGCCCCTGGAAGACAGCAGGGGCACTGCCCAAGCCTGAAAACACTGCTACTTCCTTAAACCCCTCAAGACTTATCTTGACATCTATTTTTGTTTTTGTTTTGAGACGTATCTTGCTCTGTCACCCAGGCTGGAGTACAGTGGCACAGTCTCGGCTCACTGTAACCTCTACCTCCCAAGTTCAAGCGATTCTTCTGTCTCAGCCTCCTGAGTAGCTGAGACTACAGGAGCACGCCACCAAGCCCAGCTAATTTTTGTGTTTTTAGTAGAGACAGGAGTTTCACCATGTTGGCCAGGCTGGTCTTGAACTCCTGACCTCAAATGATCCTCCTGCCTTGGCCTCCCAAAGTGCTGGGATTGCAGGCATGAGCCACTGAACCTGGCCTTGACATTTATTTTTAACTTCCATTCTCAGATCCAGAGTGATCTGATTTTTAACTTCCAGAGTGATCTGGGTTTTAAATATTACACCCTGAGGTATTCATAAAACATTTCAAATCCAGCCTTCCCAAAAATTATTGCATGACACAGCTTAAACACTCTTCTGATCAAAATATATTGAGTGTTTATAGGCAAAGATACATGTGACATCTTTGGTGGGTTTTTTGGTTTGAGTCAGGGTCTCTGTCACCCAGGCTGGAGTGCAGTGGTGTAATCTTGGCTCACTGCAACCTCTGCCCCCTGGGCTCAAGCCATCCTCCCACCTCAGCTTCCTGATTAGCTGGGACTACAGGTGCATGCCTGTTTAATTTTTGTATTTTTTGTAGAGATAGGATTTTACCATATTGCCTAGGAGGGCCTCGACCTCCTGGGCCCAAGTGATCCGCCCACATCAGTCTCCCAAAGTGTTGGGCTTACAAACGTGAGCCACCATACCTGGCCACATGTGACATCTTTAATAAGGACTGCAAGCAGGCCGGGCCTGAGGCAGAAGAATTGCTTGAACCCGGAAGACAAAGGTTGCAGTGAGCCAAGATCCCACCGTTGCAATCTAGCCTGGGTGACAAGAGCGAAACTCCGTCTCAAAAAAAAAAAAAAAAAAAAGCCAGGCACGGTGGCTCATGCCTGTAATCCCAGCACTTTGGGAGACCGAGGCAGTTGGATCACAAGGTCAGGAGTTCTAGACCAGCCTGGCCAAGATGGTGAAACCCTGTTACTACTAAAAATACAAAAATTAGCCAGATATGGTGGCAGGAGCCTGTGATTTCAGCTACTCGGGAGGCTGAGGCAGGAGAGTTCCTTGAACCCAGGAGTTGGAGGTTGCAGTGAACTAAGGTTGTGCCACTGTACTCCAGCCTGGGCAACAGAGTGAGACTCTGTCTTAAAAAAAAAAAAAAAAAAAAAAGGCTGCAACCAGGCTAGATTGAAGGGCTGGTAGTACTTTCATCACCCAGTGTCCTGCAGCCTGGCCAGTTAGCTCTGTAGTTATGTTGAGCACCTCCTAGTGGAGGGGTCAGGTAGGTTAGGTAGCTGCAGGTGGTCTGAGAGATTCCATTCATTCACTTCTGAGCCACTGCTCTGGCCAAGGGATTCAATCTATGCAAGCAGGTTGAGGCATGTCTGCAAGGCTGCCTTCTGTTCCTTGCCTCTGTGATCTGGGTCTGCTTTTCCGGACACAACGGAGTTAGAGAATCAGCAAAGCATGGCTCAGTCCTGGGGAGTGACTGCTATAAGACTACAGGAGCCCTGGCTGAGGTTGGAGCCTATGAAATTTGGTCCAGCCTGGCCATGCCTGTTCATGAGGGCAATCTACTGTATGTATTTGGATATGTATTTTCCCAGGACTAGCCAAAGAAGATCTATTCCTTCCAGCCTCAATCCGTGTTAGTCAGGGTTCTCCAGGGAGACAGATCCAACAGGAGAGGAAGAGAGAAAGTCAAAATGGTATTTATTTATTAGAGAAATTGGCTCCCAGATGATGGAGGCTGAGAAGTCCCACGATAGGCCATCTGCAGACTGGAGACCCTGGGATGCTGGCAGTATGGCTCGGTTCAAGTCCCAAAGGCCTCAGAATCAGGGAATCTGATAGTGTAACTCTCAGTTTGAGGCCAAAGGCCTGAGAAGCCAGGAAAGGTGGAGGAGAGGGGAGAAATCCTAGAGTTGTTGTCTAAGGACAGGAGAGGAAGAATGTGTCGCAGCTCCAGCAGATAGCTTGACGTCGTTACCTCTGCTTTTGTTCTCTCCAGGGCCCTAGGAGATTGGATTAAATAATGCTTTACCAGGCTTCTAGATATTATTTAATCCATTCAAGTTGGCACCTAAAATTAACCATCACACAATCCACAGATCCCAGCCAACGCAAAAGAAGCGTTACCCTAGGCTGGGCGCAGTGGCTTATGCCTATAATCCCAGCACTTTGAAGGGTTGAGGCAAGAGGATCATTTGAGCCCAGTAGTTCCAGACCACCCAGGGCAGCATAGTGAGACCCTCTCTCTATTAAAAAAAAAAAAAAAAAAAAAAAAGTTGCTGAGCATGGTGGCAAGTGCTTGTAGTCCCAGGTACCTGGAGCCTGAGGTGGGAGGATGACTTGAGCCCAGGAGGTCAAGGCTGCTGTGGGCCAAGATCATGTCAGTGCATGCCAGCCTGGGCAACAGAGCAGAATGAGACCCTGTCTCAAAAAAAAAAAAAAAAGGCCAGGCACTGTAGCTCACACCTGGAATCCTAGTACTTTGGAGGCCAAGGCGGGCAGATCACTTGAGGTCAGGAGTTTGAGGCCATCCAGGCCAACATGGTGAAACCCCATATCTACTAAAAATACCAGAATTAGGCCGGGCGCGGTGGCTCAAGCCTGTAATCCCAGCACTTTGGGAGGCCGAGGCAGGTGGATCACGAGGTCAAGAGATCGAGACCATCCTGGTCAACATGGTGAAACCCCGTCTCTACTAAAAATACAAAAAATTAGCTGGGCATGGTGGTGCGTGCCTGTAATCCCAGCTACTCGGGAGGCTGAGGCAGGAGAATTGCCTGAACCCAGGAGGCAGAGGTTGCGGGGAGCCGAGATCGCGCCATTGCACTCCAGCCTGGGTAACAAGAGTGAAACTCCGTCTCAAAACGGAGCAGCCGAGAAAAAAATACCAGAATTAGCTGGGCATGGTGGCAGGCAACTGTAATCCCAGCTACTCGGGAGGTGGAGGTTGCAGTGAGCTGATACCATGCCACTGCATTTCAGCCTGGGCAACAGTGCAAGACTGTGAGGAGAAAGAAAGAAGGAAGGAAGGAAGGGCTGGGCGTGGTGCTCACACCTGTAATCCAAGCACTTTGGAGGCCAAGGCGGGCGGATCACCTGAGGTCGAGAGTTCAAGACCAGCCTGCCAACATGGTGAAACCCTGTCCTAAAAAAAAAAAAAAAAAAAAAAACAAGGAAGGAGGAAGGGAGGAAGAAAGAAAAAGAAAGAAAGAAGGAAAGAAAAAGGAAGGAGAGAAAAAGAGAGGAAGGAAAAGAAAGGAAAGAGAGAGAAAAAGAAGTTTTCCCCAGCTTCTTACTTATTTTAGGAAAAAGAAAATCCTATACGCCTTCAACATCAGCTGGCAAATGTAAATATATGTTTTATTTACTGCCTTCCCTTCTTCTAAAAAAAAAAAAAGTCATTCATATTCTGATCAAGCTACCATCAATTCGCTTTTGAGCAATGCAAATAAATGTTTAATAAAATTCTGAATCTCCTAAGACATCGGCTTTATAGCTTCCTGGCTGAGAAAGTGGTATTTGTGAGATGGAGAAGATAATGAAATGGCTGAAATAATTCTAGGTAGCTTGAGTCAATCAGGAAATCAACATGTTTTGTCCCTATAGTACTTGGTGAGAATGGCCGATTAGGAAGACTAAATGGGGCTTTGAAAAATCAGCTCTTCTTCGCTTCCTATTATAGCCAGGCCTGTTCAGGGAGCAGCCAGAGCCAGAAGAAGTAACTCGAGTATGTTGGAAGCCCAGTTCAGAAAAAAAGATTATGTGTAACTTCCCCCTGGACACAAAATTTGTTTTCCACTGCCAGGCGAGCCAGGCTGCAAATTCTTGAATGAGATGCCTGTGGTAGGGAGGATCAGAGGAGACTCTTTGAGTGACTGTCCTGACAAGCTGGGAAAAATGACATGGGACATGGCTAAAGGCTGGCAGCTGCTTTTAGGGAGTGTTCCCAGGAGTTTCAGAGGACTCAAGAATGAAGGAATAAAAATCACCTTAAATATGTGAGGGCATAAAGGCTTTATTCTCAGGCAAAGCAACACTAGCTTGAAATGTACAGTATGTCTCTCCTAGTTTGTTTTGTTCTCCCCATTTTGGTTATGATTTTTTAAAATCCTTTCATTCTTTTCACTCAGAATGAGGCAGGTAATTGATTTCCTTATCAAGAGGCCGGGCAATCCATTTTTCATGGCGTTCAGGGTGCACAGTAAATCTAAAACCATTGTCTGGCAAATGCAGTTTGTAGCCACGATCATTTTTTTCATCAGGTAAGCCTGCAGGCATGTTTTTAAAATTTTATTGTTAAGTATTATCTTTTACTGGTTAAATCCATGATGACATTCTTTTCTTTGTGGTTGTGTTACTCAAAATGAGGATTTTTAACAATGTAAAGTATAAAGCTTGTTAGATCATTTTTAATGGTAATAAATTGGTTCCTGAAGATTTGATTAAAGAGAAATCTAGGTCAATCTAAGCAGAGTCTAAATGTGGTAGAAAATCCATAGAGAAGGGGGAAAAGGGAAGTTGTGGAACCACAGACACAGTAGAAGGAAAAAATTGGCCAGGCGCGGTGGCTCACACCTGTAATCCTAGCACTTTGGGAGACTGAGGTGGGTGGATCACTTGAGCCCAGGAGTTTGAGACCAGCCTGGGCAACATGACAAAAACCCCATCTCTACCAAAAATATGCAGACAAAAAACATTAGCCAGGCATGGTGGTGTGCACCTGTAGTCCTAGTTACTTGGTAGGCTGCAGTGGGAGTATCGCTTGAGCCTGAGAGGTGGAGGTTGCAGTGAGCTGAGATTGAGCCATTGCATTCCAACCTGGGTGACAGGGTGACAGAGTGAGACCCTGTCTAAAGAAAAGAAAAGAAAACAAGGAAAAATTTGTTAATGTATTTATTTTTGTGACAAGATCTCTTTCTATCTCCCAAGCTGTAGTGCAATGGCATAATCATATCTCACTGGAGCCTTAAACTCCTGGGCTCGGCCGGGCGCGGTGGCTCAAGCCTGTAATCCCAGCACTTTGGGAGGCCGAGGCGGGTGGATCACGAGGTCAAGAGATTGAGACCATCCTGGTCAACATGGTGACACCCCGTCTCTACTAAAAATACAAAAAATTAGCTGGGCATGGTGGTGCACACCTGTAATCCCAGCTACTCAGGAGGCTGAGGCAGGAGAATTGCCTGAACCCAGGAGGCGGAGGTTGCAGTGAGCTGAGATTGGGCCATTGCACTCCAGCCTGGGTAACAAGAGTGAAACTCCGTCTCAAAAAAAAAAAAAAAAAAAAAAAACTCCTGGGCTCAAGGCATCCTCCTGCCTTAACCTCCCAAAGTGTTGGGATTACAGGCAAGAACCACTGTGAAGCTAGACTTTTTTTTTTTTGAAAGATGGGGTTTCACCATGATGGCCAGGCTGGTCTTAAACTCCTGACCTCAGGTGATCCACCCACCTTGACCTCCCAAAGTGCTAGGATTACAGGTGTGAGCTACCGCACCTGGTCTTTTTTTTTTTTTTGAAACAAGGTTTTGCTCTGTCACCCAGGCTGGAGTGCAGTGGTACAATCTCGGTTCACTGCAACCTCTGCCTCCCGGGCTGAAGCAATTTTCCTGCCTCAGCTTCTCAAGTAGCTGGAACTACAGGCACATGTCACCATGCCTGGCTAATTTTTGTATTTTTGTGTAGAGAAGTGGTCTCAATATGTTGCTCAGGCTGGTCTTGAACTCCTGAGTTCAAGTGATCTGCCCGCCTTGGCCTCCCAGAGTGCTGGGATTACAGATGTGAGCTACCATGCCTGGCCAAAAAATGTTAAGTGTTAAAATCAAAAAGAAAAATCACCAAGCCATTTTGCATATTTTTCTGGAGAGATACAGATACGGGTACAGACATACAGAGAGATATCAAGATATACAGGTAGATCCAGACTGGACACCTTATGATAATGTAGTATCAGTGGGTATAACTTTGTTGCAGAAAGTACAGAAGAAACTAGTTAAAGAAGACATTAAGTGTATATATATATATATATATATATATATATATATATATATATATAATGTTTTCCCCATTCCTCATATGACTCCTTTTTATTGATATTGAGATATAATTAATTTATGTACCATAAATTCACCCTTTTAAATAAGTGCACAATTTAGTGAGTTTTAGTATAGTATTCACAAGGTTGTACAACCACTATTTAATTCCAGAACATTTTCATCACCCCAGAAAGAAGCCCCAGAATCATTGGCTGTACTTTCCATTTCCTCTCCTATTTCCTGGCAAATGTTTATTTATTTATTTATTTATTTTGAGATGAAGTCTTGCTCTGTCTCCCAGGCTGGAGTGCAGTGGCATAATCTCGGCTCACTGTGGCCTCCGCCTCCAGGGTTCAAGTGATTCTTCTGCCTCAGCCTCCCGAGTAGCTGGGATTACAGGCATGTACCACCACGCCTGGCTAATTTTGTAATTTTAGTAGAGACAGGGTTTCACCAAGTTGGCCAAGCTGGTCTCAAACTCCTGACCTCAAATAATCCACCCTCCTTGGCCTCCCAGAGTGCTGGAATTCTAGGCATGAGGTACCACACCCAGCCAAGTATTTATTTACTTCCTATGAATTTATATGTACCACACCTGGTTGTCTCTAACCATTTTTAGGTGTACAGTTCAGTGGTGTTAAGTATATTCACACTGTTGTACAACTAATCACCAGAACTTTTTCATCTTCCCAAATTGAAACTCTGTACCTGTTTAACACTAACCCCCCATTGTCTCCTTCTCCTAGCCCATGGTAACCACCCTTCTACTTTTTTTTTTTGAGATAGAGCCTAGCTTTAAGACCCAGGCTGGAGTGCAATGGCATGATCTCGGCTCACTGCAACCTCTGCCTTTCAGGTTCAAGCAATTCTCTGCTTCAGCCTCCCAAGTAGCTGGGATTACAGGCTCCTGCGATCACGTCCAGCTAATTTTTGTATTTTTAGTACAGATGGGGCTTCTCCATGTTGGACAGGCTGGTCTTGAACGCCTGACCTCAGGATCTGTCCAACTTGGCCCTCTAAAATGCTGGGATTACAGGCATGAGCCACCCCTCGCACAGCCTACTTTCTGTCTTTATGGATTTGACCACTCTAAGTGCCTCATATGAGTGGAATCACACAGTGTTTTGGTAATTGGCTTATTTTGCTTAATGCCCTCAAGGATTCTCCATGTTGTAACATATGCTAGAATTTCCATCCTTTTAAGGCTGAATAATATGTCCATTATATGGATAAATCCCATTTGGGTTGTCCATTCATCAATTAATGCACATGTAGGTTGTTTCCACCTGCTGCTAAATACATATGTGTATGTTTTTGCATGACCATTTGTTTGCAATTCTTTTGACTGTATATGTATGAATAGAATTACTGAATCATATAGTAACTCCAGGTTTAAATTTTTCAGTAACTGCCAAAGTATTTTCCACAGTGCTACATGGTTTTACATTCTTTTTTTTTTTTTTTTTTTTTTTTTTT
>NW_022436988.1:17267058-17299078 GCF_009761245.1 Sapajus apella
GCTGGAGTGCAATGGCACGATCTCGGCTCACCGCAACCTCCGCCTCCCGGGTTCAGGCAATTCTCCTGCCTCAGCCTCCTGAGTAGCTGGGATTACAGGCATGCGCCACCATGCCCAGCTAATTTTTTGTAGTTTTAGTAGAGACGGGGTTTCACCATGTTGACCAGGATGGTCTCGATCTCTTGACCTCGTGATCCACCCGCCTCGGCCTCCCAAAGTGCTGGGATTACAGGCTTGAGCCACCGCGCCCGGCCTTTTTAATTTTCAAAATCAAAATAATATACTTGGCCGGGTATGGTGGCTCATGCCTGTAATCCCAGCACTTTGAGAGGACGAGGCAGGTGGATCACTTGAGGTCAGGAGTTTGAGATCAGCTTGGCCAACATGGTGAAACCCTGTCTCTACTAAAAATGCAAAAATTTGCTGAGTTGGTGACAGGTGCCTGTAGTCCCAGCTACTCAGGAGTCTGAGGCAGGAGAATCACTTGAACCTGGGAGGCAGAGGTTGCAGTGAGCCAAGACTGCATCACTGTTCTCCAGCCTGAGCAACAGAGCGAGACTCTGTCTCAAAAAAATAAACACATTGGCCGGGCGCGGTGGCTCAAGCCTGTAATCCCAGCACTTTGGGAGGCTGAGGCGGGTGGATCACGAGGTCAAGAGATCAAGGCCATCCTGGTCAACATGGTGAAACCCCGTCTCTACTAAAAATACAAAAAATTAGCTGGGCATGGTGGCGTGTGCCTGTAATCCCAGCTACTCAGGAGGCTGAGGCAGGAGAATTGCCTGAACCCAGGAGGCGGAGGTTGCGGTGAGCCGAGATCGCGCCATTGCACTCCAGCCTGGTAACAAGAGCAAAACTCCGTCTCAAAAAAAAAAAATAAACACACACACACAGACAAAAAACCACATCTAAGGTTATATTGGTACAAACAGGAGAATTATTCACGTAGCTAACAGAATGTTAAAGAGTAAGTCAGAGATGGGCTCTGGGTCGACATGAACTGATGGTATTCTTTCTAGGAGAATGAGAGGATTTAAAATCTCTTAGCCAGGCCAGGTATAGTGGCTCATGCCTGTAATCCCAGCACTTTGGGAGGCTGAGGCAGGTGAATCACTTGAGGTCAGGAATGTGAGATCAGCCTGGCCAACATGATGAAACTCCGTCTCTACTAAAAAATACAAAAATTAGCTGGGCATGGTGGCGCACACATGTAATCCCAGCTACTTAGGAGGTTGAGGCAGGAGAATTGCTTGAACTGGGAAGCAGAGGTTGCAGTGAGCTGAGATTGTGCCACTACACTCCAGCCTGGGCGACAGAGCAAGACTCCATCTCAATCAATTAATCAATAAATTAAACAATCTCTTAGCCAGGCACAGGGGCTCACACCTGTAGGTCCAGCACTTTGTAAGGCTGAGGCAGGAGCATCACTTGAGTCCAGGGGTTCAAGACCAGCCTGGGCAGTATCGTGAGACCCCATCTCTACAGGAAATAGATTATAAAAAAAAAATAGAGCCGGGCGCGGTGGCTCAAGCCTGTAATCCCAGCACTTTGGGAGGCCGAGGCAGGTGGATCATGAGGTCAAGAGATCGAGACCATCCTGGTCAACATGGTGAAACCCCGTCTCTACTAAAAATACAAAAAATTAGCTGGGCATGGTGGTGCGTGCCTGTAATCCCAGCTACTCAGGAGGCTGAGGCAGGAGAATTGCCTGAACCCAGGAGGCGGAGGTTGCGGTGAGCCGAGATCATGCCATTGCACTCCAGCCTGGGTAACATGAGTGAAACTCCGTCTCAAATAAATAAATAAATAAATAAAATAATAAAAATAAATACATAAAAAATAAACAGAAAATAAATAAAATCACTGCAAGCTTAAATGACAATTAGAAGATAAAAATTTCGAGAACCTCCCATGTTATCTGGTCCCCAAGTTAAATATATTATGTGTATTATTTCACTGAACCCTTAAAATAATCCTATGCAAAAAGTTCTATTTTTACTTTCATTTCACAGCTGAAAAAATTAAGACTCAGAGAGGTTAAAAAAAAAACATAAGTATATGTATATATATCTATATATGCAAATTATGACAGTATCCAGTATCCATGGGACCAAATCCAGATCTGATTCCAGAGTATTTACATTGAACTATACCATATGACTGTCTATGCATTCCCAAATGTTCTATTAATAAAATATTAAATAAGTTCATAATTATTATTACCACTAACCTTTATTGTTTACTAGGTTTCAGGCACCACGCTAAGCTCTTTATGTTCATTACTTCATTTAATCCTCATTTTATTAAACTCTGTGATGTGGATGGATATATTCCATTTTACAGATGAGAAGACCAAGGTCAAGACACCTGCCCAGGCTGGGCGAAGTGGCTCACGCCTATAATCCTAGCACTTTAGGAGGCTGAGGCGGGCAGATCACTTGAGGTCAGGAGACAGAGACCAGCCTGGTCAACATGGTGAAATCTCATCTTTACTAAAAATACAAAAATTAGCCGGGCATGGTGGTCGGCACCTGTAATCTCAGCTATTCCGGAGGCTGAGGCAGAAGAATCGCTTGAACCCAGGAGGCGGAGGTTGCAGTGAGTCGAGATTGCACCACTGCACTCCAGCCTGGGTGACAGAGCGAGACTCTGTCTCAAAAGAAACCTGCCCAAGATCACAGAGCTGGTCCCCAAACATTTTGTTCTTCCCCCTGTTTCCCAAGCAAGGCGGATCCACTCTGTATATTCAAGTTTGATGGACTCAAGTCCTCCCTGACTCCTGGTAATGCATCTTCTTTGAATACCTATTAGACTGTCAATCCTCACTCATCCAGCAGTTCCAGTATCCTCGATCCTGAAATAATCCTTCCCTTCGCTCTCAGCCAGTGGAGTTCTCCTTTTATTATTAATTAATTAATTAATTTTTTTGAGACAGAGCCTCTCTCTGTCACTCAGGCTGGAGTACAGTGGTGAGATCCTTAGCTCACTGCAACCTTCATCTCCCAGGTTCAAGCTATTCTCCTACCTCAGCCTCTCAAGTAGCTGGGATTACAGGTACCCCTTACTAACCTCAGATAATTTTTTTTTTTTTTTTGAGATGGAGTTTTGCTCTTGTTGCCCAGGCTGGAGTGCAGTGGTGCAATCTTGCTCACCACAACCTCCGCCTCCCAGATTGAAGCAATTCTTCTGCCTCAGCCTCCTGAGTAGCTGGGATTACAGGAATGTGCTACCACACCTGGCTAATTTTATATTTTTAGTAGAGATGGGGTTTCACCATGTTGGTCAGGCTGGTCTTGAACTCCCAACCTCAGGTGATCCACCTGCCTCGGCCTCCCAAAGTGCTGGGATTACAAAGTGTAAGCCACCTCACCCAGCCTGGAGTTCTCCTTTTATATGTTCAACAAGTTTCTCTTGAGTCTCTATATCTTGCTAGATGTGTTGGGAAAAGATAAATAAATGCAGTTCTACTCTCCACTTGTAGGTGGAGCGGAAGTACAAACAAGCAATTTCAACACAGTGGGAGAGGTGCTAAAGAGAGACACGCATGGTCACTGGGGCAGTGCACATAACCAAAAATAAAGAGATACATATACAAGGCTCAGTGGTGGCTCAGTAGAGCAAAGCCAGGTAAAAGATGACAGAGTCATAAACAAACCAAAATTCGCCATAAACATATTTTGAAAGTATGTGGTGGTGCTGATTTCAAATCTTGGCTTCATCACACACTAGCTATGTGGCTTTGGGAAAATTACGTAACCTCTGAGCACCAGTTTCTACCTGGGGAAAATACTACCTACTCCAGAGTGTTATTTATGATGAGATTTAAAGGAAATAATGCGTGTAAAGCACTTAGTACTATCTCTGGCACATAATGGTACTTCCAAATTACTACTGAAAAACATGTATATTTTTATTTTTTAAGAGAGAGGGTCTTGCTCTGTCACCCAGGCTGGGGTACAGTGGTGCAATCATAGCTCACTGATATCTTGAACAGTTGGGCTGAAGTGATCTTCCCTCCTCAGCCTCCCAAGTAGCTGGAACTACAGGGGTGTGCCACCATGTGCGGCTAAGTTTTTTAAAACCTTTTTTTTAAATTTAGAGATAGGGGTCTCCCTATGTTGACCAGACTAGTTTTGAATTCCTGGCCTCAAGCAATCCTCCTGCCTTGGCCTCCCAAACTGCTGGGATTACAGGCATGAGCCACTGCATCTAGCCTGAAAAAAATCTTAAATATAGGAAAAAAAAAAAACCCTTTTAGCACAAAGATGTATTTATAATAGGAACATTTCTGGAACACAATGAAAATCCTTTTTTTTTTTTTTTTTTTTTTTCTGAGACAGAATCTTGCTCTGTAGCCCAGGCTGAAGTGCAGTGGCATGATTTCGGCTCACTGCAACCTCCGCCTCCTGGGTCCTGGTTCAAGCGATTCTCCTGCATCAGCCTCCCAAGTAGCTGGGATGACAGGAATACGCCACCATATCCAGCTAATTTTTGTATTTTTAGTAGATATGGGGTTTCACCATATTGGTTAGGCTGATCTTGAACCCCTGACCTCATGATCCACCCACCTCGGCCTCCCAAAGTGCTGGGATTACAGGCGTGAGCCACTGCACCCGGCCTCCTTTTTTTTTTTTTAAGACAGAGCCTCACTATCACCCAGGCTGGAGTGGAGTGGTACAATCTCAGCTCACTGAAACCTCCACCTCATGGGTTCAAGCAATTCTCATGCCACAGCCTCCTGAGTAGCTGGGACCATAGGCGTGCGCCACATGTGGCTAATTTTTGTATTTTTAGTACAGATGCCATCTTATGTTGGCCAGGCTGGTCTCAAACTCCTGACACCAAGTCATCCATCCGCCTTGGCCTCCCAAAAATGCTGGGATTACAGGTGTGAGCTACCACCTAAATAACCTCTTGATGGAGTATTATGTAGCTGTGAAACTGCGACAATATTTGGCAGAGCCATAGATTACAAAAAAAGCACCAGATAAAATGTGAATTGGTGTGATCTTGGCTATGTAAATAGATACCCAAAGTCCCTGGGCCTTACCAGTCTGCAGTTTTAAATGAGGTCACATTAGCCTTATACCCAAATTTCACTGCTCCATTGCCCCCACCTGCTCTTAGGGACGCATGCAAAAGGCTCTGAGGGCCCTAGGGAGTAAAGCATATGCACTACTCACCCAAGCATTCATAAGCTGTCTGTGTTTTATGGGCACAGCCACCTTTGCCAAGCTTCCGCCCTTGCCATGCCTCATAAAGGACACCTCCCTGTGGGGTTGGCTAACCACCTGGTTTGCCTGGGACTGAGAGGTTTCCTGGGATTTGGGACTTTTTGTATCAAAACTGGGAAACTCTTTGGCAAACTAGAAGAAGTTGGTCACCCTGCCTCACTGTGCAAAGCTGCAATTTTTTCTTTTGCACTTCCAAGCTGCCAAATTTTTAGATCCTTGAATGGAGTTTTTGTTTGTTTCAAGTCAAAATTGTTTTATTGCCATTCACATATTTAATAGAAAAAGAAATGCAGCAAATGGCTCCGGGTTGTATTTTTTTTAAATCCGGGTTTGTGCAGGTGGGTCTATTTACATCTGGGAGCAGGGTTGTCCCCACATCGGGCACAGCAGCTGCATTTCTCCAACGCCCCTTTGCAGACACAGCCCTGGGCACACTTGGCACAGCCCATGGGGCAGCAGGAGCAGCAGCTCTTCTTGCAGGAGGTACATTTGCATTCTTTGCAGTTGCAGGAGCTGGCGCACGTGCAGGAGCCACCAGTGGCGCAGGAGCATTTGGGGTCCGTTTTGAGCCTTGGTGAGGCTGGAGATCCCAAGCAAGAAGTTGACATTGTGAGGCACGTGGAAGGTGTGGTCCTTGAATGGAGTTTTTTTTCTCAGCTAGAGGTCAGCTCCTTTCTTCCCAAAACAGGGATTGGTGGACCTTCCAGAGGACTGGGTGAAGTGAATATTCATGTTTGAATTCAGGGGACTTTTATCCCTGGTACCAGGGAAGTAAAAAAAAGTTACTTGAGAAACAGCTAATTCGAGCATGGGTCTAGACAAGAGATGCTGGTTTGGGAAACATGAGCACATTGGGTGGCAAATTTCATGAGACTGGACCAGATGGTTCAGGAGACGTGTACGCAGGAGAGAAGCCTGAGGATAATGACATTGAGCAAATCTCCATAAAAGAAACTGAGGCCAGGCCTACTGGCTCACGCCTGTAATCCTACCACTTTGGGAGGCCAAGGCAGGCAAATCACTTGAGGCCAGGAGTTCGAGACCAGCCTGGCCAACATAGCAAAACCCTGTCTCTATTAAAAATACAAAAATTAGCCAGGTGTGGTAGCGAGAGACTGTAGTCCCAGCTACTCAGGAAGCTAAGGTGGGAGGATTGCTTGAACCCAAGAGGTTGAGGCTGCAGTGAGCCATGATCACGCCACTGCACTCCAGCCAGGGTGACAGAGCAAGACCCTGTCTCAAATAAATAAATAAAAAATAAATAAAAACTTAAAGAAATTGAGGGGAGTGGCCAAAGAGATAGGAAGAAAACTGGGATTTGAGGTTTGTAAGTTTTGGTGCAGAGTTTCTGAAATTTGTTCATAGTTTCCAATTTGGCTATGCCTTTACCCTAAAGCGAGTATTGATATTGATTGATGATGCTTCATATCATCAAGTAGACCACTCTTTCTCCCCTTCCAGCTTCTGAAATGTAGGCGATTCCCCAGCGTCTATATGAGGTACTCTTACTCTCTCTGCTTTTTCTTTTATAATAGTTTAGTCTGAGGCCGGGCGAGGTGGCTCATGCCTGTAATCCTAATGCTTTGGGAGGTTAAGGCGGGTGGATCACTTGAGGTCAGGTGGTCAAGACTGCCTGGCCAACATGGCGAAACTCTGTCTCTACAAAAAATACAAAAATTAGCTGGGCATGGTGGCGTGTGCCTGCAATCTCAGCTCCCGGGGAAGCTGAGGTGTGAGAATTGCTTGAACTCGGGAGGCAGAGGTTGCAGTGAGCCGAGATTGCGCCTCTATACTCCAGCCTGGGAAACAGTGAGACTCTGTCTCAAAATAAATAGTCTGCCTGGCTGCAATTTTCATCTCAATGAGACTGATTCCCAAATTATACCCCCAGCTTCAATCCTCCCAGAGCTTCAGTCTACCTTTTTTCTTTCTTTTTCCCTTTGCCTTTTCCTTTTTTTTTTTTTTTTTTTTTTTTTGAGACAGGGTCTTATTCTTATTCACAGGCTGGAGTACAAGCGGTATAATCTCAGCTCACAGCTTTGCTTCCTAGGTTCAGGCATTCCTCCCACCTCAGCCTCCTGAGTAGCTGGAACTACAGATAAGTGCCACCATGCCTGGCTCATTTTTCTATTTTTTGTAGAGGTGGGGTCTCACCATGCTGCCCAGGCTGGTCTAGAACTTCTGACTTCAAGTGATCTGGCCATCTTGGCCTCCCAAAGTACTGGGATTACAGGTATGAGCCACTTTGCCCAGCCCAGTCTATATTTCAAACTGTCTCTTGGATATTTTCACCTCATTATCTCATCAATAAGCCAAATTCAGCACACTTAAATAGGAGCCATAGCCAGATCATAATCACAGAGATTAGCATTGGCAGGAATCTTAGAGCTGATCTAATCTAGACCTTCCTGATTAGGGAGCTATGGACTGATACACAGCAAAAAGGACATGGGGTGGGTGGGGATAGATATTCATCCTCCATGCTCTCAGGGTGTCCGCAGCCTCTGAGCCACTTTTTTTTTTATGACAACTTCATCCCCTGATGGGCTTAACAGGGTGGCGTCTGATGGTGGGCAGGAGGCCACCATTGGCATTCAGTTGCATAGCACATTATTGCCTGCGTAGACAAGGGACCCACAAAGATGCTAGAGGAATTCATGTCTCAGGAGCCCAAGGAGTATAAGGAGTAATCCAATGTGCAGGAAGGTGTCAGTGTGTGTGTGTGTGTGTGTGTGTGTGTGTGTGTGTGTGTGTGAGAGAGAGAGAGAGAGAGAGAGAGAGAGAGAAAGAAGAGAGAAAGAAATAAGGGTGGAGCATGGTGGCTCACACCTGTAACTCCAGCACTTTGGGAGGCTGAGGTGGGTGGATCACTTGAGGTCAGGAATTTGAGATCAGCCTGGCCAACATGGTGAAACCTTGTCTCTACTAAAAATGCAAAAATTATCTGGGTGTGGTGGTGCATGCCTGTAATCCCAGCTACTTGGGAAGGTGAGGCAGGAGAATCGCTTGAACCCAGGAGGTGGAGGTTGCAGTGAGCTGAGATTGCGCTACTGCACTCCAGCCTGGTCAACAGAGCCAGACTCCATCTTAAATACTACTAATAATAAATAAATAAAAATTAAAAAATTAAGAGATGGGGGTTGGGGATTCTGGGGCAGGCAGCTTGGAAACTATCTTCACATACTTTTGTATTGGATAATTTTGGCCAATATACCACAAATGATGTCCAGGCTGTGAGGTGATTGCCCTAATAGTGCATTAGTGGGCTGGGTGCAGTGGCTCACACCTGTAATCTCAGAACTTTGGGAGGTGGAGGTGGGTGGATCACTTGAGGTTGGGAGTTCGAGACCAGCCTGACCAACATGGAGAAACCCCGTCTCTACAAAAAAAAAGAATACAAGTGGCTAATGCATTTGTGTTCTGTCCATTGGAACCTCGTCATGATTTTGAAATACTAACTATGGAAAACTTTGATTGGCTCTAAAGTCCAGAAGGAATATTCTAAGGACATTTGTTAATGAAAGAAACAAAAGAACTTTAACTTAAATATCATTCCCATTGTTGTGAAGGTTTGGTTGTAAAAGATGGCTTAAATTCTTGTAACATACAGTTGCAAATGGTTTCTTATCATTTAAAGAGATCAGGCACCAGGGTGATGGCTCAAGACTATAATCTCGGCTACTTGGAAGGCTGAGGTGGGAGGATGCACTAAGCCCAGGAGTTTGAGGCTGCAGAGAGGTATGACTACACCACTGCACTCCAGCCTGGGTAACAGAGTGAGACCCTATTTCTAATAAATAAATAAATAAATAAATAAGTAAAAGCCAAAGAGAAAAAGATCAGTTAAAGAACTCGATCTGGACTTACCTACATAAGCTATTTAGAGCACAAAACAGAATAAAAGTGAGGTATATGGATTTAAGTTCAAATTTCTCATTTGAAAAAAGAAGGCTTAAAAGAAAAGAAATAGAGTTAAAAAACTTTAGGTAAAATTTTAAAAAAAAGAAGGCTTTTTGGGGAAAGTTACAAATGAAATATGTAATATCTTCTCCAATGTTATATATTTTATTTGTATTATAATTCTATTATATAAAGAAATGTTTTGGCCAGGTGTGGTGGCTCACGCCTGTAATCCCAGCACTTTGGGAGGCCGAGGTGGGTGGATCACCTCAGGTCAGGAGTTCAAGACCAGCCTGATCAATATGGTGAAACCTGGTCTCTACGAAAACAAAACAAACAAAAAAGAAATGTTTTAATGTATCTAAGACTGAGTAATCTATAAAGAAAAAAAAAAGAAATGTTTTAAACCACATTCCATATTTCCTGCTAATTTTCATTGGGTGCTATAATGTGGAGTGTTGGAAAGTCTGATTCTAGCCCAGCCCCCTTAACTGATTTTTGAGCAAACTGGGGCTCAGTCAGGGTTGATTGACCTGTCTAAGGTCACAGAGCTAAACACTTCCTTCATAAACCAGTTCCTCTCCTCTGACTTTCTGAGCCTTAGCTGCAGATGTGTGATACATCACCCAACTTATCTAGGTCTAAATCAGATCAAGCTGGCTTCTCTCTGTGTGGCTTTTTTTTTTTTTTTTTTTTTTTTTAAAGAGACAAGGTCTTGCTTTGTTGTCCAGACTGCTAAAGTGTAGTGGCACAATCATAGCTCACTGCAGCCTCGAACTCCTAGGCTCAAGTGTTCTTCCTGCCTCAATTGCCCAAAGTGCTGGGATTATAGCTGTGAGTCACCACACCTCATCTCATATTTCATCCAATCTGAACTCCCTCCCAGGTTTAAGGAACCCTTCATATTATATGTAGCCTGTAACCCCCTATGGGAGCTGAGATGCCAGGCACTTCCTGTCTTGCTCCCTCCCGCTGCTAGACCCTGAACTCAGGCACATCCAGCCCAGCCTTTTAGCTAGAAGCTAGCAAAGCTGTGAGTCAGTGTGCAGTGTCCAGGATTGGTGATTTATCAGGGCAAGCTGGACTTTCTGCCAGGCAGCTGCCACCATGCTGTCCTCACCTGATTTTGGACACTTGCTGGCTGCAAAGTCTCAGAACCTCATTCTTGGGCACTGTTGGAGATTCTGTAAAACTTGAAGTAGGCAGTGGTTCTGTTGCTTGCCATCCAGAACTCAACCGATAAAGAAGTTGGTACCAGAATAGTGATAGGCTGTAGACGCTCAGGGAAATGGGATGGGAGTGGCCTGTGACTCTCACTCTAGTCTTCTGTGGCTGATGGTAGAAAATATGTATCTAGCACTTTTTTTTTTTTTTTCTGAGGCAGAGTTTCGCTCTTGTTGCCCAGGCTGGAGCGCAATGGTATGATCTCAGCTCACCACAACCTCCACCTCTTGGGTTCAAGCAATTCTCCTGCCTCAGCCTCCCACGTAGCTGAGACTACAGGCATGCGCCATCACACCCAGCTAATTTTGTATTTTTAGTAGAGAAGGGATTTCTCCATGTTGGTCAGACTGGTCTTGAACTCCTGACCTCAGGTGATCCGCCTGCCTCAGCCTCCCAAAATGCTGGGGTTACAGGCGTAAGTCACTGTGCCCAGCCATGTATCTAGTGTAATAGCATGAGATTCTGACAGCCAATTGGACATTGTTTGGAGCATACTGTTTGCAATAAGTGGCAAAAGATTTTAACAAAATCACCCATGTCACTTGCACTTAAAGATAAGTCTTAAAGAGTAGCCATAGCCAAGGGACATATAAAAGATGTAAAGAAGTCAAGAACTGTGGGTGGGTGGTTTTTTTCAATAGTACAGTTTGCTTGGTGATGCTCTTTGGAGTTAGAAGACTAGATATACAAGGCCGGATGTGGTGGCTCACACCTGTAATCCTAGCTCTTTGGGAGGCCGAGGCAGGTGGATTACCTGAGGTCAGGAGTTCGAGACCAGCCTGACTAACATGGTGAAACCCCTTCTCTACTAAAAATACAAAAAGTATCCATGTGCCTGTAATCCCAGCTACTCAGGAGACTGAGGCAGGAGAATCTCTTGAACTTAGGAGATGGCGGTTGCAGTGAGCAGAGGTCATGCCACTGCACTCCAGCCTGAGCAACAGAGTGAGACTCTGTCTCAAAAAAAAAAAAAAAAAAAAAAAAAGAAGACTATATATACCATGTTTATTTGTGCTCTTAACCCACTTTCAGAGTGACCTGAAGGCTTGCTAACATTCAGCCACAAGGCAGAGCAAGGGAAGATTCTTCAGCAGGTCCAGGCTGTGGTGCAAGGAGCTCTGCTAATTGGTCCTCATAACCCAGTGGATCCAACAGTGCTCTCTGTACAACCACATACTAGGGTGCTGTAAAGAGCACATGAAAAGCCTGCAAAGGAGCATCCTATCATTGTGCTTAGGGTTTTGGATCAAAGCCTTGTTCTCTTTGGCTAATAAATATTATTTTTGAAAACTGCTCTTACTTTGCTCCTGGGCCCTAGCAAAGATTGAAAGCCAAGTGATCACATACCTGTGCAGCTTGTCAGGAAGTATCTGTTCCACTTAGCCAAGAAATGTCCAGTAGCGCTCCCTTCCCCAAGAAGACATGATGTAGTTTGGCTGAGGTGGCTCACGTCTGAAATCCCAGCACTTTGGGAGGCTAAGGAGGGTAGATCACTTGAGTTCAGGAATTCAAGACCAGCCTGGCCAACATGGTTAAACCTCATCTCTACTAAAAATAAAAAAATTAGACGGAAATTGCTTGTACTTGAGAGGCGGAGGTTGAACAGTGAGCCAAGATCATGCCACTGCACTCTAGCATGGGCAACAGAGTGAGACTCTGCCTCAAAAAAAAAAACCAACAACAAAAAAAGAAGACATGATGTATATAAGAGCAGGCCTGGGCAGGTCCCAGAGAACACAGAATAGGTTCAACTACAATGTGTTTATCCCATTTCACTTCTACCCCTCCCTCAATTCCCAACCATGGCCCTATGGAGAACTCCCCATGAATCAGGTGACTATGGAGTGCAACATTTGAGCTCAGTTTACAGGTGGGATCAGCTGGAAGTGGATTGCTAAAGTGTTACCGATGCACTTCAAAGTGGTCTTCGAGGACAGCAGCAAGAAGAAATCCTCTCTGCAGACAGAAGTAGTACTCCTGTGGTTCTCTTTGCCATGAGGACTCTTTATCAATGTCTGGGTCAGGTGGTCATGGACTTAGATTGGTGACAAGGCTTGGGAAAGAGGATGTAGATGAACCTCTCAGAAGAGATCTAGAAAGTGAGGGTATTTATGTGTCATATGAATACCTATAAAAATGTCCTCACTGCTAAGGCTTTAGTAAGTAAGTGGACAAGAAGAGCCGCCTGTGGATGTAGCTCAAGCTCCTTCCCATCAAGTCAGCACCTGCCTATGGAGGCAATGAACAAAATGGCCACAGAGCTGGGGCAGAGGTAATGATGGGCTTATCCTCGGCTTCTCACAAGGCTGACCTGGCTGCTGCCACTGCTGATAGAAGGAGTAATTATAATGAATTATTTCTATCACGATGGAGACAGTAAGTCAACCTCATTAGGACGAGATTTCTCCATCATGGTAAAAGCATGGCTGGCAAGAAAAGCAGATTTGAATTCTTTTTTTTTTTTTTTTGAGATGGAGTTTCACTCATGTTACCCAGGCTGGAGTGCAATGGTGCGATCTCGGCTCACTGCAACCTCCACCTCCTGGGTTCAGGGAATTCTCCTGCCTCAATCTCCTGAGTAGCGGGGATTACAGGCACGCGCCACCATGCCCAACTAATGTTTTGTATTTTTAGTAGAGACGGGGTTTCACCATGTTGACCAGGATGGTCTCGATCTCTTGACCTCGTGATCTACCCGCCTTGGCCTCCCAAAGTGCTGGGATTACAGGCTTGAGCCACCGAGCCCGGCAGGAATTCTTTTTTTTTTTCTTTTTTGAGGTGGAGTCTTGATCTGTCACCAGGCTGGAGTGCGGGGGCATGATCTCAGCTCACTGCACCCTCTGCCTCCTGGGTTCAAGCAATTATCCTGCCTAAGCCTCCTAAGTAGCTGAGATTATAGGCATCTGCCACTACTGCCCAGCTAATTTTTGTATTTTTAGTAGAGATGGAGTTTCACCATGTTGGCCAGGATGGTCTCCATATCCTGACCTCATGATCTGCCTGCCTCGGCCTCCTGAGGCTCACAGGCATGAGCTACCACGCCTGGCTGAATTTTTACCATTATCACTCTACATGAGTTTACGCAACACCTAATTCACCACTGCGGTATCTTACACATTGTGGCATCTGATCAAACGAACTAACTTCACAGTGAAGGAAGGCCTGAGTGTCCTATGAGATTCACCAGCCTTACTGTGCATACCAAGAGCCAGAAGCGGGTGGCTTTACAGAGCAGTGGAATGGCCTCGGGAACATGCAGCTACTGAGCCAGATAAACGGCAGCAGCTTGAGGGACTGTTATGCAACATTCCATTTGTACTCAGAACCAGTGATTCTGGAGGTGTCCATATCCTTCTCATGAGTCCCTTTTCTGGTTAAATGAGCCAGAGTCAGTTTTTCTGTTGCTTGCAACTAAAAACTCTTTTTTTGCTTTCCTTTTTTTTTTTGAGACAGAGTCTCACTCTATCACCCAGGCTGGAGTGCAGTGGTATGATGTCAGCTCACTGCAACCTCTGCCTCCCAGGATCAAGTGATTCTCGTGTCTCAGCCTCCCGAGTAGCTAGGATTACAGGTGGGTGCCACCATGACCAGCTAATTTTTTTTTTTTTTTTTTTTTTGTATTTTTTGTAGAGATGGGGTTTCACTATGTTGGTCAGGCTGGTCTCCAACTCCTGACCTCAAATTATCAGCCTGCCTCGGCCTCCCAAAGGGCTGGGATGACAGGCGTGAGTCACCGCACCCGGCCTAAACACTCTTGTTATACAAAGGCCAGGTGTGGTGGTACACGCCTGTCATCCCAGCCCTTTGGGAGGCTGAGGCAGCTGGATCACTTGAGGCCAAGAGTTCGAGACCAGCCTGGCCAACATGGTGAAACCCTGTCTCTAGTAAAAGAAAAATACAAAAATTAGCTGGGCATAGTGGCAGGTGCCTGCAGTCCTAGCTACTTAAGTGGCTGAGGTGGGTGGATGGCTTAAGCCTGGGAAGTGGAGGTTGCAGTGAGCCAAGATTGCACTACTGCACTCCAGCCTGGGTGATGAGCAAAACCCTTTCTTGAAAAAAAAAAAAAGTTATACAAAACGCCTCTTATGCCATCTATTGTATATTTTTGTAAATAGTTTTCCTCTAGTATTATAAATTTTGAAGGGTTTTCCCACTTCTAATATCTTTGTATTCCCTATAGTACATAGCATTTTGTATTTTTATTTTATTTTAGAGATGGGTATCTCCCTAGGTTGCCTCAAACTGCTGGGCTCAAGTGATCCTCCCACCTTGGCCTTCCAAAGGGCTGGAATTACAGGTTGAGCCATTGCACCTCGCAGTACACCGCATTTTACATGCTATTTAGGATATTTGTTGCAAACTGGTAGACTCTAGGCTTTATCCAAACTGCCTATTTATTTTTTTGGAGATGGAATCTCACTGTCATCCAGGCTGGAATGCAGTGGTGCAATCTTGGCGCACTGCAACCTCTACCTCCCAGGTTGAAGCGATTTTCCTGCCTTCCTAGTAGCTGGGATTGCCTGTGCACACCACCACGCTCAGCTAATTTTTGTATTTTAGTGGAGACG
The DNA here is from genome assembly GCF_009761245.1 of Sapajus apella. Classification (NCBI taxonomy): domain Eukaryota; kingdom Metazoa; phylum Chordata; class Mammalia; order Primates; family Cebidae; genus Sapajus; species Sapajus apella. The sequence goes on from NW_022436988.1 coordinate 17,281,985, forward strand.
GGGTTTCACCGTGTTGGTCAGGCTGGTCTCAAACTTCTGACCTCAGGAGATCCCCCAACCCTGGACTCCCAAATGTTGGGATTACAGGCGTGAGCCACTTTGCCCCGCCAAGACTGCCTATATTTTTATCAATCTGTAGCGTTTTGTTCTGAGACAGAACAAAACGCTACAGATTGATAAAAATATAGGCAGTCTTGCTCTGTCACTTAGGCTGGAGTGCAATATAAACATATTAATATTTATTTAAATAAGTGACAACCAAAAAGTAATTTAAAGAAAAATAGTCCAGATGTGGTGGCTCACATCTGGAATCCCAGTCCTTTGAGAGACCAAGAATAGCTTGAGTCCAGGAGTTTGAGACCTGCCTGGGCAATATAGCAGGACCTCATCCGTAGAAAAAATTTGAAAATTAGCCGGGCATGGTGGTGTGCACCTGTAGTCCCAGCTACACGAGAGGCTGAGGTGGGAAGATTGCTTGAGCCTGGGAGGAGGTGGACGTTGCAGTGAGCTGCGATTACACCACTGCACTCTAGCCTGGGTGATAGAGCAAGAGTCTGTCTCAAAATGAAACAAAGAAAGAAGAAAGAAAGAAAGAAAGAGGGAGGGAGGAAGAGAGAGAAAGAAGGGAAGAAAGGAAGGGAGGGAGGGAGGGAAAAGGAAGGAAGGAGAGAGAGAGAAGAAAATTAAAGAAAAATACCTAACAGGATTCTGATTCTGTCCACCAAATGGCTTCTTTCTTTTTTCTTTTTTTTTTTTTTTTGAGACAGAGTTTCACCCTTGTTACCCAGGCTGGAGTGCAATGGCGCGATCTCGGCTCACCGCAACCTCCGCCTCCCAGGTTCAGGCAATTCTCCTGCCCCAGCCTCCTGAGTCACTGGGATTACAGGCGTGCGCCACCATGCCCAGCTAATTTTTTGTATTTTTAGTAGAGACGGGGTTTCACCATGTTGACCAGGATGGTCTCGATCTCTTGACCTCGTGATCCACCCGCCTCGGCCTCCCAAAGTGCTGGGATTACAGGCTTGAGCCACCGCGCCCGGCTTCTTTCTTTTTTCTAATAAAGACGGGGTTTCACCATGTTGGTCAGGCTGGTTTTGAACTCCTCAGGTGATCCACCCGCCTTGGCCTCCAAAGTGCTTGGATTACAGGCGTCAGCCACCACACCCAGCCTCTTTTTTTCTTTTCTGAGACAGAGTCTGACTCTGTCGCCTAGGCTGGAGTGCAGTGGTACAATTTCAGCTCACTGCAACCTCCACCTCCTGGGTTCAAGTGATTCTCCTGTCTCAGTCTCTGGAGTAGTTGGGATTACAGGCGCCTGCCACCACGCCCAACTACTTTTTGTACTTTTGGTAGAGACTGTGTTTCATCATGTTGGTCAGGCTGGTCTCCAACTTGTAACCTGAGGTGATCAGCCTCCCAAAGTGCTAAGATTACAGGCATGAGCCACCACGCCCAGCGGCTTCTTTCAATCTAGTTAGGAAAATAGAATACTTATGTGAAATGAAAAAATACAAGCACTAGTGTCAAATAAATGTATTCAATACAATTTTATTGAGCCCCAAGGGTGTCAAATGTGTATATGCCTCCAGGGACCAGATAAGTCATGAAAGTCAATAAAGTAGAGCAGGATGAGGACTTTGGCCAATGGAAGTGCACATTTTTATTTATTTATTTATTTTGAGACAAGAGTCTCGCTCTGTCGCCCAGGCTGAAGTGCAATGGCGTGATCTCCTCTTACTGCAACCTCCACCTCCTGGGTTCAAGCAATTCTCCTGCCTCAGCCTCCCAAGTAGCTGGGACTACTGGCGCCCCACCATGCATGGCTAGTTTTTAGCAGAGACGGGTTTTTGCCATGTTGACCTGCCTTGGCCTCTCAAAGTGCTGGGATTACAGGAATGAGCCACCACACCCAGCCCTGGCACTGTATTTTGTTTAAAGAGGGTGGCTGGCTGTGGTCTATAAAACCAGCACTTTGGGAGGGAGGTGGGTGGATCGCTTGAGCTCAGGAGGTTGCAGTGAGCCACAATCACTGGGATGATATATACATATTTAAAGTTTCAATTTATGTGTCTCCAAATAAAATTCTCACTTCCTCACTATCATTTTTTTTTTTTTTTTTTTTTGAGACAAATCTTGCTGTGTCACCCAGGTTGGAGTGCAGTAGCACGATCTTGGCTCACTGCAGCCTCTGCCTCCTGAGTTCAAGTGATTCTCCTGTCAGCCTCCCAAGTAGCTGGGATTACAGGCACCCGCCACCACGCCCAGCTAATTTTTGTATTTTTAGTAGACAGGATTTCACCATGTTGCCCAGGCTAATCTCCAACTCCTAGGCTCAAGTGATTCATCCGCCTGGCCTCCTAAAGTGCTGGGATTACACGCCTGAGCCACCCTCTTCAAACAAAATACAGTCACTTCCATTGGCCTAAGTCTTCATCTTGCCTACTTTATTGACTTACGTTACTTACCTGGTCTCTGGAGACACATACATATTTGTCACTTTTGAAGTTCAACCAAACTGTACTGAATGCATATATTTGGCAATTAGTGCTTGTATTTTAATTTTCATTTCACATATGTGAACACAAATTTCACATGTGAAAAATTTCACAAATGTGAACACAATTGTGAACAGAAATGTGTTCACATTTGGTGTATGATGACCACAAGAGGGAGGAGGAGGAGGAGGAAGAGGAGGACATGGTTTCGGAGGAGGAGGAAGGCGACGCCGAGATTGAAATAACCATTTGGTGGACAGAAATCCTGTTAGGTATTTTTGTTTCTTTTTTTTTTTCAATTTTGAGACAGGGTCTTGCTCTATCAGACAGGCTGGAGTGCAGTGGTGCAATCACTGCTCACTGCAACATCCGCCTCCCAGGCTCCAGCGATCCTCCCACCTCAGCCTCTCACGTAGCTGGGACCACAGGGGCACACCACCATGCCCGGCTAATTTTTCAAATTTTTTCTAGAGACGAGGTCCTGATATGTTGCCCAGGGTTGTCTCGAACTCCTGACCTCAAGCTATCCTCTGGCCTCGGTCTCTCAAAGGGCTGGGATTGCAGGTATGAGCTACTGACCCAGGCCAACTATTTTTCTTTAAATTACTTTTTGGTTTTCACTTATCTCAAATATTAGTATGTTTATAAAACCTCTTACCTGAAGAGCTGCCCTCAACCACTCAGGGTTTAGTCCCTGTGATAAGGTTTGAGGGTGCCTGAAATGTCATCATGATTCGTCCCCTGGGCTAAGCTGAACACCTAGTGACTTGTCAGGTAAATAAATCAAGTTATTTCCCGATAATACAAACATTACACCGTGAAGTAGGTTTTAGGCAGGATTTCGTTTTCCACTGCAGAGGAGAGGGAAGTTCTTGCTGAGGTGGTCGAGGTCCTTGCTGGGGCACTGGGAGGGTGGCGGGAGATTGGAACGTGCAGTAGTTGCGTTCTGGAGTTTCCTGAGGTTTTCCGAGTGGGGATTCCACGGAATAGGCCTTAAAGCGCCCCTCCCTCCGGGCGTGGCAGCCCGGGGCGTGGCTGCTGGCACAGCAGGGAGCAGTGGTCTAACGAGTCAATTTCAGGGCTCCAGCTCCAAGCTAAGGAGTTTCCTAAATTCTGGGGGCTTGTCTCCCTGTCCCCTGGACTAATTTCCCTCCGTCGGTGGCGCTGCCCAGTGTCCTCGGTCGCTCGGGCCGCCCCGCTCCGAGACTTTTTTTTTCTTTTTCTCTGGCTCCTTCAGCATCAGTTTCTCTAGGGGGCCGGGAGGGGAATGATATTTGGGGGCTCTCCTGCCTTCCCCTCCGAACCGCGGAAGGGGAGACGCGAGGAGGAGGTCCGGCAGGCTCTGGGCTCCAGCCAGGGGTCCGCGGAGACTGTGGTCTCCGAAGGCCTTTGACACAGGGGCCTTTCGCGAGCTGCGCACCCGTTCTCTGCCGCGCCACCCGCGCCCGAAGTCCAGCTGCGCTGAGCTGCGCCTACCCCAGAAAGCCCAGTGCTCCCCGCCCCCGACTCGGCGCTCCCGCGCTCCCCCTAGCGGCCGCTGCGCCGCCTCGCTCCGTCCCAGGCTCGTCGGCGGCGCAGCTCACGTGACCGCGCTCCGGGCCTGCGGCCGCTGTCGGTTCCCCCAGTCACCGAGCGAGAGGGAAGAAACAAGATGGCGGCTGAAGGCGATCCGGAGTGGGGCCCCAGCAATTCGGATTGAGCCTTCTCCCTCCACCCGCTTCCGCCGGCCGGGCCCCTCCCGCCCGGCTCCGCGGGCCTCCCCACCCGGCCCCGGCGCTCCCCACCGCCCCCCCTGCGCCCGCCCCTCCCCCTCCGCTTTCCCTTCTCCCCCCGCCTCGGCTCCGACATGAGGGGCCGGCGGGGCAGGCCGCCCAAGCAGCCCGCGGCTCCCGCTGCGGAGCGCTGCGCCCCGGCCCCGCCGCCACCGCCGCCGCCGCCCACGTCCGGACCCATCGGGGGGCTCCGCTCGCGGCACCGCGGCAGTAGCCGGGGCAGGTGGGCCGCCGCCCAGGCTGAGGTGGCGCCCAAGACGCGGCTGAGCTCGCCCAGGGGGGGCAGCAGTAGCCGGAGGAAGCCGCCGCCGCCGCCGCCGGCCCCCCCCAGCACCAGCGCCCCGGGCCGGGGGGGGGCGAGGAGGCGGGGGAGGCAGGACGGGGGGCGGGGGCGGCGGCCACCTGGCCCGGACCACCGCGGCCCGGAGGGCCGTCAACAAAGTGGTGTACGATGACCACGAGAGCGAGGAGGAGGAGGAAGAGGAGGACATGGTCTCCGAGGAGGAGGAGGAGGAGGAGGACGGCGACGCCGAGGAGACCCAGGATTCTGAGGACGACGAGGAGGATGAGATGGAGGAGGACGACGATGACTCCGATTATCCGGAGGAGATGGAAGACGACGACGACGACGCCAGTTACTGCACGGAAAGCAGCTTCAGGAGCCATAGTACCTACAGCAGCACTCCAGGTACCCACCCAGCCCAGTTGCTGCAGACTCCTTCCCCACCTCCTCTGCCCTCCCCCCTTGCTCACTCGTGTGCTGTGCATCCTGCTCCGATCTCCCCCCAACCCCGCCTCCCCCCCAAACAGAGGGGAAATGCGACGGCACATCAAGTGGCAAAAAACTAGATTTACAAGAGAAAAGAGGCGCATTGTTCAAAATGGAGATTGCATTGTTGCAGTTTGCAGGCCACACTCGCTTGCTCTCTCTCCCCCACAACCCCCTCTTTTTCCTCTTCAAAATTTGTGCCAGTGCAATGTCTCCACCGGACAGGATTGAAACTTTGGCAGACACGTATCCATTGCATTCATTTTTCTTCCCTTGTTTTGGTGTGGTTTTCTGGAATGAAAGAAGCCTCTTGTTTTGCAAACCTCTTTGCATTTCTAATGTGGTTTCTTTCGGATTTTTATTTTATATCTGTTACTTAAAAGGGAATTAAGGATTTGGGCAGATTGTGGCACACAAACACACACAAAAACATGCCTGTTTTCACACCCCTAGCTGTGGTTTTAAAATTGTGTTAAGGAAACGGATCATTTGGGTTAGTAGGGGAACCTTATCTGGTCCTGTGTGTTTGTTTTTATTCTTCGAGTGCTAATGGGCTCATGCAACAGTTGCTGGTAGATGGCTGATGAAAAAGCAAAGCAGAAAGCCAAACAAGACCCAACCAAATTTGGTAATTCATCCGATTCAAAATTGTTTTGGTTAAGTCAAAAATAAAAGTACAAAACCGCAGGAACGCACGTCTTAACTCATTTGATCGCTTTGCCTGACTTGGGAAATGCAGTTTCGTGTCACCTGTTGCAGAAGATGTGTAGTTGATCATCTAGACATAATTGCCGAAGATGAACTTTTTTCTAAGTCATGTAGCATCAGTATCAGATTTATTACACGACGACTTTTTCTTTTCACTCTATTTCTGAGGAAAAAGCCCTCACAGTAATCCGTAATGAATTTCTCCATGGTAACCCCTCTTCTGTTTTCTCACAGAAAGTTTCTCTAGGCTGGTGCTGAGATGCGTTTTGTTAAAAACCCTTCACCCTCCTCCAAAAGACTGCTTTGTATTAAATACGTAGTTGCAATTTATTAAATTGTGAAATTAACATAACCAAAGCAACAACTGGCAAGACTTTTCCTTTATAATTTTGCAAATTTAGATTAATTAAATTGGAATCTGGTTTTAAAAGCATTTGAAAAATAAAGTTATGAGGAAATATTTGTGAGGAAAAAGGACCTTTTTCCTTGAATTAAGGCGTGTCATGTCTTTCTCAGAGAGACTTGGATAGTAGAAGTGGTTAAATTGAGAAGTTTCTGTTTTTTATAAATGCCTACTTATTGGAGAAGTAGAGTAGTAGTATATTAAGCCAAATGTAAACCCACGTGAGTTGTCCTAACATAAACTGAAGAAAGGTAATTTCTTTTGTCTGATGGTCAGAATGGTTGCCCGGCCTGTGGGGGTGGGGGGGCTGTATGGAGAATGAAGGGAATGAATCAAGTGTCAGGTATTTATGTCTTAGATGTAGAAAGGACTACATGCAGATTCTTGCCAACTTAATTTTAGCACATTTTTTTGTTTTGTTTTGTTTTTGAGAAGGAGTCTTGCTCTGTCGCCCAGGCTGGGGTGCAATGGCGCGATCATGGCTCGCTGCAACCTCCACCTCTTGGGCTCAAGTGATTCTCCTGTCAGCTTCCTGAGCAGCTGGGATTACAGGTACCTGCCAGCATGCCCGGCTAATTTTTGTATTTTTAGTAGAGATGGATTTCACCATGTTGGCCAGCCTGGTCTCAAACTCCTGACCTCATGATCTGCCCACCTTGGCCTCCCAAAGTGCTGGGATTACAGGTGTGAGCCACCGTGCCTGGCCTAGTACACCTTTTATGGTAATAATACTTTGAGAGATCACTTGTTGGTCTTCTTTGTACACAGAACCGATAATTGAAACATGGAGACTGAATTGCATACACCCCTGGAGGAAGTGTTTCTGATTAGACAGAGCTGACATTTTGGCAGGACAGTTCAGCTAACTTTAAGTCCTATTTGAAGGCCTAACAAATAGTATATAGGATTGATAACTGTGCATATGCTGACTTAAATTACAATCTGTAGCTAGGTGTCATTTAAAAAAATTTATTATGATACTTTTGTGACATTTTGTTTTTCTTTTTTTGAGATGGCGTTTTTGCTCTTGTTGCCCAGGCTGGAGTACAATGGTGTGATCTCGGCTCACTGCAGCCTCTGCCTTCCGGGTTCAGATTCTTCTCCTGCCTCCCAAGTAGCTGGGATTACAAGCATGTCCCACCACGCCCAGCTAATTTTGTATTTTTAGTGGAGATGGGGTTTCTTCACGTTGGTCATGCTGCTCTGGGACTCTTGACCTCGGATGACCCACCCACCTCGGCCTCCCAAAGTGCGGGGATTACAAGCGTGAGCCACGGCACTGGCCTGACATTTTGTTTTCCTTTTTTCTTTCTTTCTTTCTTTTTTCTTTTTTTTGGAGACAGAGTTTTGCTCTTAGTGCCCAGGCTAGAGTACATATGGTGATCTTGGCTCACCGCAGCCTCCACCTCCCGGGTTCAAATGATTCTCCTGTCTCAGTCTTCTGAGTAGCTGGGATTAAAGGCATGCCCCACCACACCTGGCTAACTTTGTATTTTTCATAGAGATGGGGTTTCACAATGTTGGTCAGGCTGGTCTCGAACTCCCAACCTCAGGTGATATCCGCCCCCCTTCCCAAAGAGCTGCAATTACAGGTGTGAGCCACTGAGCCTGGCCGACCAACTTTTTGTTTTTCTTAATGATAGTTGTAGCCTACCAGATGTCTATTTGTCCTTCTTTGTACAGAATTATTAACTCCTTAGAGACAGATATTGAGCTTATTCCACCTGCAGCTCCTATAACAGTGTTTGGCACCTAGCAGGTGCTCATCAAAGATTGGTTGGATTAATTGTTAGTAGATGAGAACTTATAATAGATGAAGCTTTGATAATTTTGCGGTGGGTGTCATAACTCCTAAATCTTTGGATTTAGGAAATTAAAAATTGGTCTAATTAGTTTTTGTTTTTTGTTTTTTTCTAACTGGGTTTTGATGAACAGTTTGATCAGTGAATGTTTTTCATTGCAAGAGTTATTTTTTTTTTTTGACTTGCTATTTCATATTGCTTGCCAGGCATTTTCCTTTATTGGCTGTGATGTTAATTTGGATGTCTTGCCTTTTGCAACACATTATTTTTTAAGATTATGGTACGATGGATGTGACTTTTTTCCCCTTATTTCTTCTACAAAGAAAAAAAAAACGGGATACATATGCAGAATGTGCAGATTTGTTGCATAGGTATATGTGTGCCATGGTGAATTGCTGCACTTATTGTCCCATCCTCTAAGTTCCCCGCCCCTCACCCACCACCCCCTCCAAGTGGCATGTTGAGTTCTAAATGTTTAGAACATGCCCACTTGCCATGCCCACTTGCCTCGAATGGCTAACGATGCATGGCAGTGAGTTGTTTCGGCTAAGTACTAGTTTCATTGGTTTATAGTCTGTATTTCCCTGGGGGAAGGCTGTCAGGTAAATGTGTAGATGGAAGAAAAAAAAGTTTTAGAACTGGTTAAAAATAGTCCAATAACACATAATGAAGTATGATTGGTGACTTTCAATCCTGTTGTACAGTGAAGGCTGAAAGAGGAATTTACTTTATTGGTAATTTAGAGTAATTTGATTAATTTTTATAGTTTACAGTGTTGGCTTAAGTACTGACAATGTGACATTTCTAACATAAGAAATAACTCCTAATATAAGAAATAACTCAGTATTTTGTAGGTAATATAACTTAATGCAAAGATATAAGTTGACATTACTAAAGTCTTGAAAGGTTTATTCATTGAAGATTGTTTTCCTTTTATGGAAAAAATGTAAGGATAACTTTTTAGTATAAAATCGAAGTCACCTAGTTTTGCTTAAGCTAAAGGCATATGGCTGAATAATGTTTTGAATAATTTATTTTTACTTTTTAAATTTAGAATTGCGTCAGCCTGTAGGTTTTATGACATTGCCAATTTACTGAGAAGGATTGTATGGAAAGTGTTTTCAGTCAGCGTTTGGTAAAGTTCTGACAGCACTTTGAAATTAAGCATTTGCTAATTTTAAGAAATTATATTTAAAACAGAGTGGTTTTTATGTTTCAGTCTCATCTTGTGTGCGGCTTCTGAGAATACTTACCTGGAATTTTGAAAGCTGGAATCTCTGATGACTTCATAAAACAAAAACCCTGGTGTTATCCTGGGAGAGTTAATGATTTTGTCCTCTAAGGATTGTGACAGCAGAGATCAGTGGCAGAGATGCTATGAATGAACCATAGATTTACCTGAAACATAATTTGTCACTGGTTTGACAATATTCCCACCAGTGTCATCTTAATATCTTTTTAGTATAATTTCTGATTTCTATAAGCAAGGTACAAAGTGCAGTGGACATTTAAAGGAGGGGAGATTATATACCCCGTTTAAGGGGATTGGTGTGGGCGTATGCTTCCTGGATGGGCACATGGAGAGAGTAAGGACAGGCAGATTGAGGGAGGGAGCGGGAGGGAGCAGCAGGCACTGATAGTAAAGTGTGGGCAGTCTCAAGTAACTCGGTTTAGCAAGAGCCTGAGCATATGAATAGGAAATAAACCAAAACTCCCTTGTATACTGTGTGGAGCAGTATCGAGAGGATCAGGCTATAGCAATTGTACTTTCCCCCTCATCTGTAGAATAAGGATTGGGCTAGATTGTGATCCTCAGGCATTTTTCACTGCTGAGCACCTGGGGGCATATGCTGTATACCCAGCAGCACAGTGCACAAACATGAAACAGAACCACATGAAATCATAGAGATGCTGTTGAACCACTAGTGTAGCCCTTTCTTCCAAATTGAGAGAATTACTGGGGAAGTAGCCTGAAGTTCTGTCTCTCTTTCAAATCTATTTCAGATCTGTTTAATTTTGAAAATTGGGATGATCGGAAGATCTTGAAAGAGTGGGGTATGATTTCAGAGGGATGCCAGGATGTTTAGCATAGCTTCTGTTCTGCAGAATGGATTGACAAGGACGAGGTAGCTGGTGGGTTTTGTAGTCCTGGATGGAAGATGAGTCCAGGGGGTAATTTAGAGTTCTTCAGGCCTTGACATAGAGATGTGTGGAGAGGGGAATGCATCATATATGCCTCCCTAAGAACGGTAGTACTTTCAATAACAATAGGGAAGTCAAGATTATGAGGGAAATTAACAATAGCTGTTTTCAGGTATCAGTACCTCAAGAGGTTAAACATGATAATTAAACAAAATGAGAGCCAAAGGATTTTGAAAAAGTTGGGCAACATGATTTGTGAATAGTAGAGAGGCGTGTCCTAGCTGTGCAGTAATAAATAGTCTTGCATACAGTTAGTGCTTTTCTATTTTCCTCACCCGTGGGCGTGTTTGGACGTTTGTACTGAAACGTGTATAACAGAACTGGAGATGTTAAGACCAGGAGCTCTGGTCTCTTCTGTTAGGTCCTCCTTTCCTCACTCCTCAAAACCCTGTGTCTTTCCTTGGACTAAAGGCCCTGAATGGTGGAGACGTGGGGGTGAGAGAGTGGTAGTCATTGTGGGCAAGTGGCAATCTGGGTGACACAGGAGCAAATCCTAGCTGATGCCCTTTTCCCTTCCTTCTCCTTAGCCAGGCTTGAATCCCTCTTCCTGGGAGATCTTCCCTGAGTCCTGTGCGCACCTTGGTCTTCCTTCTCTTTGAGTGCCTGCATACGGTGGTTATGGTCTGAGCACAAGCTTAACACTGATACTAATTATTCTTTTTTTTTTTTTTTTTTTGAGACAGAGTCTCACTCTGTTGCCCAGGCTGGAGTGGTGTGATCTGGGCTCACTGCAACCTCTTCCTTCCGGGTTCAAGTGATTCTTCTGCCTCAGCCTCCTCAGTATCTGGGACTACCGGAATGTACCACCACACCTGGCTAATTTTTGTATTTTTAAGTAGAAACAGGGTTTCACCATATTGGCCAGGCTGGTCTCAAACTCCTGACCTCGTGATCTGCCTACCTTGGCCTCCCAGAGTGCTGGGATTACAGGCATGAGCCACTGCACCCAGTCCCTAATTTTTTTCATGCTTTTGGTTTTTTAAAATGATAAGCCTCAGGAGGCAGCCTGTTATCTTAACTAAAAACAAAAAAAAAACACTTATACATTAAAATGCACTTTAGAAGATTGAAAGTGACCATATAGAAATAATTAAAATGCACATAATTTAATGTAATGTTTAATTGTTTTGTCTGCTGGCATATAGCTAAAATTTTTATATGTTTTTCTAGCTAGTAAGTTATTCAAATATTATTTTATGATTGTCTAATTTTTAAAATAGTGGCAGTAAATCACTAACATTTATTGGGCGTCTTCTAAATTGCTGAATGATTTTCAAGCAATATTTATGAAAATTCAGTTTTTAAAAGGTAACAGCTTTATGGAGATATAATTTACATACTGTAAAATTTACGCTTGTAAAGTATATAATTTAGTGGGTTTTTTTAGTGTATTGACAAAGTTCTGCAACCATTAGCACTACCTAATTCCAGCACATTTTTATTCCCCCGCAAAAGAAGCCCATACCTACAGCAGTCACTCCCTCTTCTTCCCCTCTGTCCTGCTCATCCCCTGGCAGCCACTTATCTACTTTCATTCTCTGTTGATTTGCCTCCTATGGACATTTCTTATTAAGTGGAATCATATAATATGGTAATTCATGGCTTCTGTCATTTAGCCCAATATTTTCAAGGTTCATGCATATCTTAGCATGTATCAGTACTATATTTGAATAACACTTCATTGTATGGCTATGCCACTTTTTAAATTTTGTTTTATTTTATTTTTTATGGAGATATGGTCTTGCAGTGTTGCCCAGGCTGACCTCAAACTCCTGGGCTCAGGCAATCTTCCTGCCTCAGCATTCAGCCTCCAGAGTAGCTAGGAGTACAGGCACACATCTCTGCGCTCAGAGACCATGTTTTGCTTATCCATTTTCTGAGTTCATGGACATTTGAACTCTTTCCACATTTTGGCTATTACGAATAATGCTGCTGAGCACATTTGTGTACATGTTTTTATCTATACATATGTTTTTATTTCTCTTGGGTATATAACTAGGATTATTTACTGGATTATTGCAAATTCAATTTTAATTAATTAATTTTTTTGTTTTTTGAGGCAGGGTCTTACTCTGTCACCCAGGCTAGCGTGCAGTGGCATGATCTCAGCTCGCTGTGGCCTCTGCCTCCTGGGTTCAAGCGGTTCTCCTGCCTCTGCCTCCTGCGTAGCTGGGACTACAGGTGTGCACCACCAGGCCTGCCTAATTTTTGTGTTTTTTTGTAGAAGGGGATTTAACCATGTTAGCCAGGCTGGTCTCAAACTCTTGACCTCAAGTGACCCACCCACCTTGGCTTCCCAAAGTGCTGGGATTACACTTTGGGAAGTGCGCCTGGCAGAAAATAATTCAGGAGTTAGAATGAATTCTTAATGATAGATTGGTTAGGCTGGGATGTGATGAATGGGAGAAAAGGAGTTAAGGATGAAACTGACTTCTAAATGTCCCTTATTTATCTTTTCCTTATTCACTCCTTACTTGTCTTCATCTCGAATTTGATCTAGTAATACTGATTTCTTCATAGTTCTCACATACCTAACTCCTAGTCACCCATCCATCACCTTCTCCAGCCTGCCTTCTCTGATCACCATTCCCTTTACCCCCAGGTGGGGTTAAGTTCCTTTGTATCCCCACCCCCTTAACCTCCAGGATCATGTGCAGTAATTGTTTTAGTTTCCAAATATTTGGGAATTTTTTAAGTGTCTTTGTTACTGATTTCTAATTTAATTTCATTTTGTTCAGAGCATACTTTGTGTGACTTTAATTTTGTAAAACATTTTTAGAAGTTTATTTTGCACCCCAACATTTTGTCAGTCTAAATGAATGTTCCATATGTACTTGAAAAGAATTTTATATTCTGCTCTTGTTGGGTCGAGTATTGCATAAATGTCAATTAGGTCAGGTTGGTTGATAGTGTTGTTAAGATCTGTCTGACTTTCTACTTGTTCTGTTGATTACTGAGAGAAGTGTTGAAGTCTATAATTATTGTAAAGGATTTGTCTGTTTCTCCTTGAAGTTCTAGCAATCTTCATGTATTTTGAGGTTCTGTATTCATGTATTTTGAGGCTCCTTCCTAAAGTCCATAAACCTTTAGGAAGGATTGTTTTATCCTCTTTTTAACCCCTTTATCTATATCTTTATCTGTTAAGACGTAGAACTGAAATGAGCTGTTACTGATCTGGCTCTTCCTTCATTACGACCTACTTTGGGCAGGGAGAGTCTCATTCAGTCTCTCTAATAACTGGTTCAATCTCTTGAATGCAGCAGGCAGCACAAGGTAACTGTGGAACTGAATGTTGAGTCAAAGAAAGCCTGTGGATTCTTTTCACCTTCTATACTGTCCAGTATGGTAGCTGCCTAGCCACATGTGGAGAGTTAAATTAATTAAAACTAAGTAGCCCAGGCGTGGTGGCTCACACCTGTAGTCCCGATACTTTGGAAGGCTGAGGTGGGAAGATCGCTTGAGGCAGCAGTTCAAGACCAGCCTGAGCAACATGGTAAGAGCCTGTCTTTCCAAAAGAATTAAAATAGGCATAGGATGGCATGTCGATAGTCCTGCCTATTTGGGAGGCTGAGGTAGAAAGATTGCTTGAGTCCCGGAGTTTGAGGCTCTAGTGAGCTATGGACCATGCCACCACCCTCCAGCCTGGCTGACAGAGTGAGAACCCATCTTTTTTTTTTTTTTTTTTTGAGACAGAGTTTTGCTCTTGTTACCCAGGCTGGAGTGCAATGGCGTGATCTCGGCTCACCGCAACCTCTGCCTCCTGGGTTCAGGCAATTCTCCTGCCTCAGCCTCCTGAGTAGCTGGGATTACAGGCACGCGCCACCAGGCCCAGCTGATTTTTTGTATTTTTAGTAGAGACGGGGTTTCACTATGTTGACCAGGACGGTCTCGATCTCTTGACTTCGTGATCCGCCCGCCTCGGCCTCCCAAAGTGCTGGGATTACAGGTGTGAGCCACCGCGCCCAGCCGAGAACCCATCTCTTAAAAAAATAATTAAGTAAAATGAAAACTTCAGTTTCTCCAGTAGCACTAGCTATTAAACATTCATTTCAAGTGCTCTGTAATCATGTGTATTGCACTACACAAATGGAGAACATTTGGGTCATTTCATATAATTGCAGAAAGTTCTCCTGGACTCATTGTATTCTGTCTGCCTCTATTAGACCAGTGAGAATTTACCTAAATCTCCTTTCCTCTAGCCTTTCATTTGCCCTTCATCCTGCACAGCTTGGGTAGCCCTAGAGGTCTGGCTGAGGTCCTCCTTTGCGGAAACTCTGGGCCCAGCATTTTTTGTGTATGTGATGGTATTGCATTTCTGCAATAAGATTTGGGGTCATGTGTGAGATAACTTTCCATTATTTGTTATTCTTGGAGATAGGGTGAAGAGGCAGTCAGTTAACATGTAATTAGAAAATCTGCCACGGTCCTGGTAAAATTAAGCTAAGAGTCATATATGTAGGCAAGAAGGGAAGGAAGGATTAGGATTCAGAGACTTTTGGTTGAGAAATTAAATTTGATAACTCAGAGAATTTCAGTGTTATAAAAATGTAAAAGTTGATATGCAAACTGAATTGTGAGATGCTAGTATGTCCTAATGTGTCTAGGTTCTCCTATATAAAACCTCTTTCTCAGGAGTCACTGGCCAAATTATTTATCTGTGGAACCACTAGAGATTTGCTAAGAAAGTTATGGTTAGACTCCTCTCTACTCATGGATGTGTTCTGTAATTCACACACTTGGGAAACAGCATGGCCATGTGATTCATACCAAATGGCAACATTCAGTAGATGCAGTTTATATATTTTACTAGAAATATGGATTCCTGCTCGATTTTAGTGTGTCCATAGTGCCTCTTTTGAGGTCTGTGTATAGTATATTCTATGAAAGTGAAAAAGTATTTCAGAAATGCATATATTAATCTGTGTGGAATTTCTCTTGTCCTTTTTCCTTTTTAATTCTTGGTTAGATATTTGACTCAAGAGATGGCCCAACATTTAAAATAGTGAATAACATCTTAGCCCATCCTAAAACAATCCTTCTAAAGGTTTATGAACTTAGTAACAGAGCCTCAAAATATGTGAGGACTGATAGAACTCCAAGGAGAAACAGACAAATCCTTAACAATAATTGTAGACTTCAACACTCTTCACAGTAATTAAGATAACAAGTAGAGAGAAAGTGCGGTTTTCCCTGTTTTTGTAGACATCAAAATTATTTCACACATTTCTTAAAGTCTTAATTCAGTAAGTTACTCATTTATCCACCTTATGACTGTACTGTGCTTTCTCCACCTTATGACTGTACTATGCAAATAATAAAAGGTTTTAAAGTCGTTTTACCATAATTTCAGATACATATTTGAACTTTTGAGTCTGAATTACCGAGGTGAAATGCATTGGATTTCTGATCCTCTGTAAACTGGGAAGATTACTTTCTTCCAGGTATATTGGTTGTCCTTAATTGCCTTGATAGCATGAATTGTGAATGTTCTCTATGTCTCGGAAGAAACCTAACAGTGGAGATTATTTATGGCAAGGGTCACAACTTTTCATGCTCAGAAGGTTAGGACTTTATATAAGGTAAAGACATGAAGTGCTCCCTTCTTTATTAATACATAACTGCATTTGCTTATATTTATTTGCCTTAAAAAACTAGTCCTATTGAGAATTCAGGCCTTTTTTGCTTTTATAGTCAGTGCTGTCCTAAATGTGCTAGAGATGTATCTTTAGTCACTTAAGCTGGTGTTTCTGTAGGGTAGATTCCTTGGAGTGGGATTGGATTGTTGGGTTACAGTGTGTCATTGAAAAGACTGAACCAGATTATACTCTCAGCATCTGTTTGTTTTTAAACCTTCCCTAGTCTGTGCTTATGTGGTT
Organism: Sapajus apella; assembly: GCF_009761245.1. Taxonomy (NCBI): domain Eukaryota; kingdom Metazoa; phylum Chordata; class Mammalia; order Primates; family Cebidae; genus Sapajus; species Sapajus apella. The sequence goes on from NW_022436988.1 coordinate 17,298,012, forward strand.
TTTAAATTAACTTCTTCTAGAATCTACTAGGGTTTATTCAGACCTTTAGCAAGTGTTCCAAAGTCATCTTCTCATCAATTTATTGGCAGATACAGTCCTTGCGATGTGATATGAGACCCTGAGGTTTACCTCCCAGATGGCAGGATGTCTGTTTTGAGAGTTTCCTGGCCAACTGGTGGAAAGTACCATGGAAATACAGAGAAGTCATTATTCTGTGGACCTCAGTTTATTCACCTGTACAGTATAGGATGAACTAGATGGTTTAATGCGCAGGAGATTGGCAGACTTGTTCTTAGGGCACCAATTAGTAAATATTTCAGGTTTTGCAGGCCACCTGGCTCTGTCACAGCTGCCCAGCTCTGCTCTCAGCATGAAAGCAGCCATAGACAGTAAGTAAACAAATGAGCGTGGTTGTGTTCTAATAAAACTTTACTTACAAAAGCAGGCTGTGGCTGGCCAGTTTGTTCACACTGTTTTTAAGTTCTTGACATTCATTAGTCTGTGATTTTGATAAATAGTTTAGGAAAAAAGCTTTGACTTCTATTTATAATGCTTCTGAAAATCTAGTAAAACCTTTAAATATTATTTTTGCTTTTTCCTCTTATCACGAAAGTAATGTAGAAAATTTAGAAAACCCAGAACATTAGTATTTTGGTTCCTCTCGTTAGGTAGCCATCTTTGTGTGAACATGTGTACGTACATACTTTATACAAAATTGGATGAAGTATAATTCATTTGCTAAATATTTTCACTTATGCCATAAAATCTTATTTTATCTTTAAATAATTTGTCTATAAAAATACTCTGCTCTCGGGCTGGGCGCGGTGGCTCAAGCCTGTAATCCCAGCACTTTGGGAGGCCGAGGCGGGCAGATCACGAGGTCAAGAGATCGAGACCATCCTGGTCAACATGGTGAAACCCCTTCTCTACTAAAAATACAAAAAATTAGCTGGGCATGGTGGCGCGTGCCTGTAATCCCAGCTACTCAGGAGGCTGAGGCAGGAGAATTGCCTGAACCGGGGAGGCGGAGGTTGCGGTGAGCCGAGATTGCGCCATTGCACTCCAGC
>NW_022436988.1:17299478-17314574 GCF_009761245.1 Sapajus apella
GGCGCGATCTCGGCTCACCGCAACCTCCGCCTCCTGGGTTCAGGCAATTCTCCCGCCTCAGCCTCCTGAGTAGCTGGGATTACAGGCACGCGCCACCATGCCCAGCTAATTTTTTGTAGTTTTAGTAGAGACGGGGTTTCACCATGTTGACCAGGATGGTCTTGATCTCTTGACCTCGTGATCCACCCGCCTCAGCCTCCCAAAGTGCTGGGATTACAGGCTTGAGCCACCGCACCCGGCCTTCTAATTGTTTCTTATAGCTTTTGCTTTGATTGGAATAACTTTATTCTAGGAATAAAGATTGCCTCTACCATTGATGGGAACCTGGGTAATAAAGAAAAGAAACAAATTGCATTGCTTACCACCTCCAAAACAGTGTTAAATGTTAGTTATAATGATAAGCATCTTCGCATGCTTTCTAAATTTACTGGAACTGATGCAAATATTTCATGGTTAACTTTGTTTGAGACCTTTAATGTGTTGAGTGTATTCACCTATTTCTATTTTTTTCTGTTTTTTAAAATTATTTTTATTATTATCACTTTTATTTTTTTAAATCTCCATCCAAGTCTGCTTGCTAGGGAAGGTTTTTTTTTTTTTTAAACAATCAGATGTGGCTATTGTCTTTTGTCAGATGTCATCTTAGCATCTTTTAAGATGATCATATAGTTTTTCTCCTGCATGCTACATATTAATTACAGTAGTGTATATTCATAGAATTATATTAGTAGATCTTATAATATTGATCCACCCTTACATTTCTGCAGCAAACCTCTCTTGATCATATTATTTTTTCATGTACTGCTTGACTTTTTAAAAGGTATTTTGATTTTTAAATGGCTTATACTTGCACAATGCATAATGTATTTGGGCTTCATTTATGTTTTTGTGTGTATCAGTAGTTTATTGCTGAGTAGCAGTCCCTTATATGAGTGTATCACAGTGTGTTTATCTGTTCAATAGTTGGATATTTCAGTTATTTCTAGTTTTTGGCAACTATGAATAAAGCTACCCCAAATGTTTCCATAATATTTTTTGTATGAACATAGTAATTGTTTTTCTTGAGTAAATACCTAGGAGTATGATTTGTGGCTTGTATGTTTATATGAAACTGCCAAAACTGTTTTCTGAAGTAGCTGTACCATTTTGCAAATCTGTGAAGAGTTCCAGTTGCCCTGTATTTTCTCTAGCCCTTGATGTTGTCAGTTTTTGTTGTTTTTTTTTAGCCACCTTAATAGGTATATAGTGTTATCTCCTTCTGGTTTTAATTTGCTTGTCCCTAATGACTAATGGTTCTGAGCCTCTTTCTATGTGCATCGTTTTATTTGCCATCTATGTATCATGTTTTATGGAAAAATACTGAAATTTGTTTTTTTTTTTTTTTTTTTTTTTTTTTTTGAGATAGGGTCTTGCTCTGTTGCCCAGGCTGTAGAGCAGTGGTATAGTCACCACTCAGCAGCCGCCGCCTCCTGGGCTGACGCCATCCTCCCACCTCTCAGTCTCCCCAAGCAGCTGGAATTGCAAGTGTGCACCACCACACCTGGCTAATTTTTGTATTTTTTTGTAAAGATGGCATTTTGTTATGTTGCCCAGACTGATTTCGAACCCCAGTGGGCTCAAGTGATCTTCCTGCCTCGGCCTTCCAAAGTGCTGAGATTACAGGTATGAGCCCCCATGCCTGACCAAGATACTGAAAACGTTTATATAAGATGTTTAATTGGGTTGTTTTCTTCTTTTTATTTTTTTAGACACAGTCTCACTCTTTCATCCATGTTGGAATGTAACGGCATGATTTTGGCTCACTGCAGCCTGTCGTTCCCCCTCAACCCCAGGCTCGAGGTGGTGATCCCTACCTCAGCCTCCCAAGTAGTTGGGACCACAGGCGCATGCCACCATACCTGGCTAATTTTTGTATTTTTAGTAGAGATAGGGTTTCACTATGTTGCCCAGGCTGGTCTTAAACTCCTAAGCTCAAGCAATCCACCTCCCTCAGCCTCCCAAAGTGCTTGAATTACAGGCATAAGCTATCATCCGCAGCCGATTTCTTATTATTGAGTAGTAAGAGTTCTTTATATATTTTGGATGTAAGTGCTTTGTTAGGCTGTGTGATGTACATGTGTTTTCTCTCCATCTGTGCCTCATGTTTCACTCTGTTGACGGTGTCTTTTTCCCAGAGCATAAGTTTTAAATTTTGATGAAATCTAATTTACCACTTTTTTCTTTTACACATTTGTGTTCATCTAACAACTCTGCCTAACCCAGAGCTTGCCAGACTTTTCTGTAAAAGGTCAGCTAGTAAATATTTCAGCCTTGTAGTCCCGGTTGCAACTCTGCCATTGTAGCAGTGAAAGCAGTCATAGACAGTGTGGAAGTGAATGAGAATGGCTGTTCCAATCAAACTTGATTAACACTGCAGTTTGAATTTCACATAATTTTCAAATTATCAATTATATTGTTATTCTTTTGATTATTACAAAAGCAGGTAGTGGATTGTCTATGGTTTGCTGATTTCCAGCCTAACTAAGTTCACAAAGATTTTTCTCTTTGATTTTGTTATTGTTGTTCCACAGCTGCTTTTTTCACTATTTCCTCAAGGTAGAGTGTACATATTTATAAGGAAACATGTAATATTTTGATACATTCATACAATGTGTAGTGATCAAGTCAGGTTAATTAGGCTATCTGTCATTTCAAATGTTTATCATTTTTTTTTGTATTGAGAACATTACAAATCTTGTAGCTATTTTTAAATATACACTAAATTATGTTGACTGTAGTCACCCTACTGTACAAACAAAAACTAAAACTTATTCCTTCTGACTGACGAATTTTTATACCCATTAACCAACTTGTCTTCATCCCTGCCGGCTTCGCCGCCTCCAGTAACCATCATTCTACTGCCTGTCTCCATGAGATCAACTTCTTCATCTCTATATATGAGTGAGAATGTGTGATACTTGTCTTTCTGTCTTTGGCTTATTTCACTTAACATAATGTCCTCCAGTTCTACAATGTTGCTGCAAACAGGTTTTATTTTCCAAACCTCAAGCTTTATAAATGAAGGATTTTACTTTTTTTTTTTTTTTTCCTTTTTTTTCTCTTCTGGTAGGGCAGTGATGTCCTGAGAAGGATTTTACTTTTTTATGGCTGAATAATACTCCATTATGCATATATACCTCATTTTCTTTATTTTTTCTTTCTTCCTTTTTAAATATAGACAAGGTCTCACTATATTGCCCAGGCTGGTCTTGAACTCCTGGGCTCAAGCAGTCCTCCTGCCCTGGCCTCCCAAACTTCTGGGATTCCAGGCTAAATCAATGTGCTTCTTTATGCGCTCTTTTTTTGGGGGGCTAGGGAGACAGAATCTTGCTGTCACTTAGGCCAAAGTGCAGTGGCACAATCTTGGCTCACTGCAGCCTCCATCTCCTGGGCTCAAATGATTCCTGTGCCTCAGCCTCCTGAGTAGCTGGGATTACAGACGCCCACCACCACACCCAGCTAATTTTTGTATTTTTAGTAGAGATGGGGCTTCACCATGTTGGCCAGGCTGATCTTGAACTCCTGACCTCAGGTGATCCACTTGCCTCTGCCTCCCAGAGTGCTGGAATTAGCAGGAGTGAGCCACCGTGCCCATCCCCTTTGTGCACTTCTAAAAACGCATGTTAGAATTTGTGATGTGTTTTATTTTCATTTTCATTTGGTTCACAATATTGTAAAATTTCTATTATGACTTACTCTTTGACCGTAATTTGTTTAGAAACATATTGTTTAATTTTCACACATTTCAGGATTTCCCAGATATCTTTGTTGTTGGTTTCTAATTTAATTTCATCATGATCAGAGAGCATACTTAGTACGATGAGTTAAAAAAATTTAGAGGTTCATGTATGGCCTGAAACATTGTTTGTTTAGGTGAATGTTCAATTTGTGATAGGAAAGATGTATTCTGCTATCGTTAGGTAGAGTACTTCCTAAATAATAATATGGTCAAGTTGGTTGATAGTGTTAAGGTCTTCTATATCCTTTCCTATTTACCGTCTGCTAGTTCTCATGATTACTGAAAAAGGAGTGTTGAAGTCCACAACTGTCGTTATGGGTTTGTTCTCCTTCTCCTTGAAATTCTCTTTATGCATCTTGTATTTTGGGGTCTTTTATTAGGTGCAGAAACATTTACAGTTTTGTCTTCTTGATTATTTGACCCCTTTATCATTGTGAAATAACCTTATTTCTGGTAATATTCATTATATTAAAAACCATTATTTGACTGGACATGGTGGCTCACACCTGTAATCTCAGCACTTTGGGAGGCTGAGAGGCATGTGGATCGCCCGAGGTCATGAGTTCGAGACTGGACTGGCCAGCATGGTGAAATCGCATATTATTTAATACTAATACAAAATACTAATTTTATACTGATTTTATCAGGAAACAAATAATAGGAAACCTAAATCCAATCATTATCAATCATATTAAATGTAAATGCTCTAAAACACACTAATTAAAAGTAATTAAAAGAAACGTCAATCCAAAATTAATATTTTATATTAGTAGTAATATACTTTTTTTTTAACTAGTGTTAGAATGACATATCGTTTTCTGCCCTTTTAAATTTATATCTCAAGATATTCATTTATTTATTTATTTTGTAAAAATGGAGATGGGATTTCACCATGTTGCCCAGGCTGGTCTTGAATTTCTGGGCTCAAGCAATCCACCCACCTCAGCCTCTCAGAGTGCTGGGATTGCAGGCGTGAGCCACCATACCTGGCCATATCATTATATTTTCAAATGGTTTCTTGTTTTGTTTGTTTTTCTTTTAAATTTAATCTGACAGCCGCTTTTATTAGTGTGTTTTAGAGCATTTACATTTAATATGATTGTTAATGATTGGATTTAAGATTTCCTGTTGTTTTCTGATTATCTCTTTTTTGGGGGGGGGTTCCTTATTTCTTTTTTCTGCCTACTTTTGGATTAATTGAGTATTTTTTAGTGTTTTATTAATTGGCTTTTGGTTATATCTGTGCTATGTTTTTGCTGTAGGAATTACAAAATATATACTTAACCTATCTGCTTAGAGTTAGCATTTTACCTCTAAATAAAATGTAAAAGTATTGCAGCCATATAGGTTTCTTTATTCTAGCGCCCCTCCCTTATGTTATAATTGTACATATGTGTGTATGTGTATGTATATCTACATCCACTTTCAATGTATTGTAGATATATATTTATCTGCATACACTTTCAATGTATATTATATATATATATATTTTTTTTTTGGGACGGAGTTTCGCTCTTGTTACCCAGGCTGGAGTGCAATGGCGTGATCTCGGCTCACCGCAACCTCCACCTCCTGGGTTCAGGCAATTCTCCTGCCTCAGCCTCCTGAGTAGCTGGGATTACAAGCACGCGCCACCATGCCCAGCTAATTTTTTGTATTTTTAGTAGAGACGGGGTTTCACCGTGTTGACCAGGATGGTCTCGATCTCTTGACCTCGTGATCCACCCGCCTCGGCCTCCCAAAGTGCTGGGATTACAGGCTTGAGCCACCGCGCCCGGCTCAATGTATATTATATTTACATACATATACAATGTATGTGTGATACCTTTGGCCACCACATCTTCCTTAAATTTCCTAATGCCATTCATGACTCTATTTCCTTGACTAGTTATTCCTCCTTCAAACATGAGATAGTCCTCAGCATTTAGTTTCCCCAGCTTTCCCCTAATTATCAGTTGACTCAATTACCACCAAAATATCAGTGACTTCTAGATCCATTTTTCTACCCAGACCTCTCTTCTAAACTCCAGTTATGTATCTCTAACTGCCTGTGCTCTTCCAGATAAACTCCACATTGTAGGAAATGAAAGGAGTTATAAAAGTTTAGGTTCAAAGCAAAATTTAAAAACTCATAAATGAGTCAAAGATTTTGTGATGGGAAAAGCTATGGTCTGCAATGAAAATATAAAAATAATGAACCTTTCTAAAACATATATGTGACGGCGCCAGTCCCCAACTTTAAGCCTTTCAGCGATTGAAGTAACTGCAGAACATCTTTAAAGTACTGAGAGAAATGTCAATCCAGAATTCTATGTCCATTAAAAATACCCTAAAAATAATTAAGACAAAAAAAAAAAACAAAAAAAAAAAACAGTTTGGATAAAGAAAATCTAAGAGAATGTGTTCCCAGAAGTTCTGTTCTAAAATAAATGTAAAACAAGGCCTTTAGGCCAAAGGCAAATTATACCAGAGGGAATACTAGAACTTCAGAGATAAAGAAAGAGCAACAGAAACAGTATTTGGGAAAATTTAAAAACACAAATGGTTATTTCTCCTCTTAAGCTCTTTAAAATATATATAGTGGTTGAAAGCAAAAGTTATAATACTGTTAAGACTTTCAGTATATGTAGATATATATGTAGATGCATATATCTACATGCATGTAGACGTATGTAGGTAAATAGGTATGTATGTATATCAAAATACAAAATATATATCACAGATATATAGATACATATAGATATGTAGACATAGATACATATAGATATATATCTACCTGAGACTTTTTTTTTCTGTTGAGATGGAGTCTAGTTTTATTGCCCAGGTTGGAGTGTAGTGATGTGATCTCAGCTCACTGCAGCCTCCACCTTCCAGGTTCAAGCAATTCTCCTGCCTTAGCCTCCTGAGTAGCTGGGATTACAGGCACCTCCTACCATGCCCAGCTAATTTTGTATTTTTAGTAGAGACGGGGTTTCACTATGTTGGTCATGCTGGTCTTGAACTCCTGACCTCAAGTGATCTGCCTGCCTCAGCCTCTCTAAGTGTTGGGATTATAGGCTTGAGCCATTGCACCCAGCCTTATGTGAGACTTTGAATGTATGTGTATATATATATATATAGAAAAGCTGAAAGAATAGTACAACAGTCACCTAGTATATCTCTTGAGGGATTTGCTAAGTTTTCACATTTTTGCCGTGTGTGTGTTCTCACACACTCTCTATTTTAAAATAATTTTTGCTGACTGAGAGTAAATTGCAGTGTTATACTTCACCTCAAAACAATTTGGCGTACTCAAAGACATTTCATTTAACACTGATATAATATTCCATTTCAAATTTCCCCAGTTGCCTTTTATTGCTGTTTTTCCCAACCCTTAGCTAGGATTCATTTGAGGATTATGTATTTCATTTAGCTGATGTCTCTTTAGCACCTTTACTCTAGAGCAGTTCTGTCAACTTTGGGGGTGAGGGTTGTCTACCCCCGCCTCCCCGGTTCAAGCAATTCTCGTGCCTCAGCCTTCTGAGTAGCTGGGACTACAGGCAGTGCACTACCATGCCCGGCTAATTTTGTTTGTTTGTTTTTGTGTTTTTAGTAGAGACGGAGTTTCACCATGTTGCCCAGGCTGGTCTCAAACTCCTGAGCTCAGGCAGTCTGCCCACCTGAGCCTCCCAAAGTACTAGGATTACAGGCATGAGCCACCGTGTACTAGGATTACAGGCATGAGCCACCGTGCCCTGTCTGTTGTCTTATAGAATGTCTCACCATTTGGATTTATCTTAATGTTTTTTACATGTATAGATTGAGTTTAGATACTTGTGGCAAGAATGTTATGTAAGTGCAGGTCTCCTCCTCAGCACATCTCATCGGGAGGTTCACCATCAATTTGTTTCATTATTGATAAGTTTGATCACTTGGTAAAGGTGATGTGCTAGAATTATCTCTGTAAATGTACCTTTCACCTTTTAAAGTAGTATTTATCTGTGAGGTGATTCTTTGAGATTATCCTATTGCCCAACAACCTTTTACCCAATGGTTTTAGGATCTATTGATGGTTCTTGCCTGAATCAGTCACACTGGTGGTTGCAAATGGTGACTTTTCTATTTCTCTTATTGCTTCATTCATTATCTGGCATTTGAAGACATCTCCCTTTCTAACACTCTCTGTTTGGAGTCTTACTGAAGAGTAGACTCTTGAGTTCTTTTTTTATTCATTGTGAAAAACAAGGGGCCAGGCATGGTGGTTCACTCTTGTAATTCCAGTACTTTGGGAGGCCTGAGGTGGGAGGATTGTGTTAGCCCAGGAGCTCAAGACCAGCCTGGGCAATACAGGGAGACCCCACCTCTACAAAAAATTTAAAAATCAGTTGGGTGTGGTGGTGCATGCCTTTTGTCCCAGCTACTCAGGAGGCTGAGGTGCGAGGATGGCTTGAGCCTTGGAGGTGAAGGCTATAGTGAGCTATGGTAGCACCACTGCACTCTAGCCTGGGCGACAGTGAGAGTCTGTGTCAAGAAACATCTATTTTATTTTATATATATGAATAATTATATATATATATATATATATATATATATGCAACAAAGAAAAACAAGGGATCTTTATGTTGTAGTTTTTGAGCCTCATGTTTAGGAATGTTTACCAAACTATCCTAGAGCCATACTTACTTGGGGAAGAAACTAAAGAGGCATATGAAAGATATTTTTATCTTTCAAAGGCTAAAAAGACATTAATGAGTTCTTAAACTTTTTTTGAAGCCAAAATTTTTCTTTGTCCTATTTTTCTGTTGAAGCAAAATTTTTTCTTGAATATGTGGAAAGTAACATACTCGTTAGTGGTTGATGAACCATTGTATTTGGTGGCAATCTTCTGTAAATAAATCTTTCAAATATAAAAGAAGTTCTTCTATTAAAATAATTATAGTTCAAACATTCAGAAAGGTTTTAAAAGTAACACAGGCTGGGCGTGGTGGCTCACACCTGTAATCCCAGCACTTTGGGAGGCTGAGGTAGGAGGATCACTTGAGCCCAGCAGTTTGAGACCAGCGTGGGCAACATTGAGGTTACTGAATGTATGTTAGCTTTGTGTTGATAACCGAATGGGTTATTTGAACTTCAGTTATTGTGTAGTAGTCCCTGGATGTATCTCTAGACCAAAACTGTCCAATAGAATTTTTTTTGATGATGGTAATATTCTATATGTGTAGTCTCCTGTATGGTAGCCACAAAACACATGTGGCTGTTAAGTAAGCACTTGAAATTCTTAAAATTTTTGTTCAGATCTCATACTTTATAACATTATTTCTTCACTGATTTGTCTCCTTTAGCTGTCGTTTCTCCAACCTGCACAAAAGGCACTTCTTAGTTCTCAAATTCCCCTTCATTGAGAGGTCAGGTCAGGTGGTTTTTAACAATACGGGAGGAAGTCTAATAGGGTAGTAAAGACTATAAGCTTAGGACTTGTGTGGGTTTGTTTGTTTTGAGACAGAGTCTCACTCTGTTGCCTAGGGTGGAGTGCAGTGGCACAGTCTTGGCCCACTGCAACCTCGGCCCTTCGGGTTCAAGCAATTCTAGTGCCTCAGCTTCTGGAGTAGCTGGGATTACAGGCATATGCCACCACGCCCAGTTAATTTTTTTTATTTTAGTAGAGTCGGGGTTTTGCCATGTTGACCAGGCTGGTCCCAAACTCCTGACCTCAAGTGATCCACCAGCACTGGCCTCCCAAAGTGCTGGGATTACAGGCATGAGCCACCAAGGCCAGCTGGACTTCGGGGGTTTTTTTGTTGCTGTCTTTTTGTTTTATTTGGGACTTGTGTTTTAGTCGCAACTCTAAGCGATACTGTCTGGCTGTTACCTTGGACAAGTCATTTAGCCTCTCCGTAAACATCTTTGAAAGGAGGTAATGTCTATTTTATGGAGTTGATCTGAGGATAAAATGAGATAATACACTTTAAAGTGCTTAGCACAATGTCTGGCAAATAGAAAGCACCTTATAGGCCAGGCATGGTTGCTCACACCGACAATCCCAGCACTTTGGGAGGCCAAGGCAGGTGGATCACCTGGGTCAGGAGTTCGAGACCAGCCTGGCCAACATGGTGAAACTCCACCTCTACTAAAAATATAAAAATTAGCCAGTCATGGCAGTGGGCACCTGTAATCCCAGCTGCTTGGGAGTGAGGCAGGAGAATGGTTTCAACCTGGGAGGTGGAGGTTTGCAGTGAGCCGAGATTGTGCCACTGTACTCCAGCCTGGGCAACAGAGTGAGACTCTGTCTCCAAAAAAAGGCATTCTATAAAAGCTAGCTGCTGATTTTTATGTTATTACTGACACAGAAGATAGGGATTAGGGGCAAATGGGATGTATTCTAAGAGCACAGCCTATTTCATTAATAATGTTAATACTAGATTGGGACACTATTCCACATCAAAAGGTGAATTCTTGTTACATTTGACAAATAAGTTTCATAATTTTTAAAAGATTTTAAGCATCACAGATTATTTCTTCTTGTGATGACATTCATGGTTTATATATATGTAATAGTAGATTAAATAAGATTGTATTAGTTCTGGAATATTAACTTCGGCTGGAAATGAACTTCCCCATTCCCTATACCAATACCAAGTGAGGCCTCTCTCTCTCAGATACCAATTAGAAATAAGAGGATGATGTTACATTTTTTCCTTCTGGAAACCCACATCATATATAGAGTTGCTTTAGAAGTCTGAAAACACTGTAATATTTTCTTTAGGATTAATACAATAAATGTAGGAGTCAACTCTGAAAAATCTACGTGGTTTCTAGGATTTAATCTTGACATGACTTTACCCCTGCATCTCTGCCCTCAGCAGGTAGTTTTGTTTATGGGTGTCACTGGTTGAACAAATATTTTTTTAGTTGCTACAATAACTAAAACATGATCTGTGCTCTAAAGGAGTCAACAAATGAGCCAGGAGGACATGAGTAATTGCCTGTAATGTAATTGTGCTCGCGCTGTCATGGAGGAGCTTACAAAGTGTCAGAAGCACAGTGCGAGGAGGTACCACAAAGGGCAGTAGAGGCGACATTTGAGCCTGGCCTTGAAAATGGTCTAGAATTTCTCAGAACTTCAGCAAAGTAAGGCAATTTCTGTCTAAAATATATAGGTAAACTTTTATTAAAAAATCTGAGAAATTAAATAGCAGATTATGACCATATGCATATTTAAAGACCAAGATATGATGAATGCTGTTGACTGGTTCATCCAAACAGTTCAGAGATGAGAACATCCATGTAGATCCCTCTGGTATTACAGAATACAAAGGAGCAGAAAATTTTGCCTCAGTAACTGCCAGGTCATTCTAATTAAAGTACTTATACATTGTAAACATAATTCCTCCATTAAGGTAATAACTGATCAGGTGGTCCAGAATCTGTGTTGTTCAGTCAAGAAATTCACTCCCTTAACCTAGACTGTGCTGGAAATTCATTGACAAATTTTGTTCTTTGGTTCTCCTTTTTTCTTGAGAATTCATGCAGACCGCTTGACTTCCTTAGCATTTTCTTTTGTAGGCGTATATATTTTTTTTTTTTTGAGACAGAGTTTCACTCTTGTTACCCAGGCTGGAGTGCAATGGCGCGATCTCGGCTCACCGCAACCTCCGCCTCCTGGGTTCAGGCAATTCTCCTGCCTCAGCCTCCTGAGTAGCTGAGATTACAGGCACACACCACCATGCCCAGCTAATTTTTTGTATTTTTTTTAGTAGAGACAGGGTTTCACCATGTTGACCAGGATGGTCTCGATCTCTCGACCTCGTGATCCACCCGCCTCGGCCTCCCAAAGTGCTGGGATTATAGGCGTGAGCCACCGCGCCTGGCCTGTAGGCGTATATTAATGTCTTTGATTAAGCTTCAGCTTCCTTTTGCATCAATTCTGTTGTAATCATGCCTCCTGAGGCATCGTTTTGCTTCCCTTCCATGAGTTCCCAAAAGCCTACTTTCTGCTTAGTAAGGGGGGGTATCCATTTTCTTTAAAGCAGTGGTTTTCAAACCTGCCTGCACATCAGAATTATTTGGGGAGAAGGATAAAAATACAGATTACTGAGCTTCACCTGCGGTTCTGTAAATTTGGGTTGTATTTGAGATTACTTTTAACAATTTACTGGATGATTTTTACGGCACCTCCACTTCAGTTTTAGGAAGGGCTATTTCAAGGCAGCTTGTCAAACTTTAATGACCGTGTAAATCACTTGAAGATTGTGAGAAACTGCAGATCCTAATTAGTAGGCCTGGGTTTGGGCCTGAGATTTTGAATTTTTCTCAAACATGATAGTACCAATCACTTGTTGAGTAGCAAGGTTTTTGTTATTTTGGTCCCCACCCCCATCCCAATATCTTCATGACATTCAGTGAGTAGCAAGGTTTGAAGGTAACTTCTGGAATGTCATCTAATGTGTATTAATTTTTACTCCTCTGTATCTTAGGGGAAATAACCTATCAGGTTATAGGGAGGTGTTTCTTAAAGTGTGGTTCCCCAAAACAGTACAACCTGGAAATTGTTAGAAATGCAAGTTCTCAGCCAGGTGTGGTGGCTCATGCCTGTAATCCTAGCACTTTGGGAGGCCGAGGCAGGCAGATCACCTGAGGTGAGGAGTTTGAGACCAGCCTGGCCAACATGGTGAAACCCTGTCTCTACTAAAAATACAAAAAAAGAATTACCCAGGCATGGTGGTGGGCACCTGTAATCCTAGCTACTTGGGAGGCTGGGGCAGGAGACTCGCTTGAAGCCAGGTGACAGAGGTTGCAGTGAACTGAGATTATGCCACGGTACTCCAGCCTGGGCAACACAACGAGACTATGTCTCAGGAAATAACAAAAAGAAATGCAAGTTCTCAGACTCTTTTCTAGACCTGTTGAATGAGTAACATATGCACTCTGAAGTTTGAGAACCACTGTTCTAGGGCTTCTCACTGTAGTCCTATATTTACTTACAGAGAAATCAAAACATATTTCTGATGTCTCCAGATTATGCAAGGATATCATTTTCCTGTGTAAGTGCATGGGCTAGCACTTTCAAAACTACTAATTCTTTCAATAAATGTTTATTAAGTAGCTGATTATATGCCAGCCACTATTTAACATTGGCAAACAATAAAAAAAAAAAAAGTCCCTGCCCTTAAGGAGATTATATTCTAGTGGTGATGTTAACTATTAGTTCATATATGTATTCATCTATAACTGGTATATAAAACTGTGTTTCCATGGTTTTACATTTAAAAATTTAAAAGCTTTTGCTTCCTGTTGGTTTTTTGTTTTTTTTTTTTTGAGATGGAGTCTCGCTCTGTTGCCCAGGCTGGAGTGATGCAGTGGCACAATCTTGGCTCACTGCAACTTCCACTTCCCGGGTTCAAGCAATTCTTCTGCCTCAGCCTCCCAAGTAGCTAGGACCACAGGCACATGCTACCACGCCTGGCTAATTTTCATATTTTTAGTAGAAATGGGGTTTCACCGTATTGACCAGGTTGGTCTTGAACTCTTGACCTCGTCATCGCCTGCCTCAGCCTCCCAAAGTGCTGGGATTACAGACGTGAGCCACTGCACCCAGCCCAGTGTTTTTGTTTTTAAGATTGATCCATGTTGATAATGCGTAGCCCTAATTTACTCAAGATTGATCTGTAGAATTCTATGCAGTGAATATGCCACAATTCGACTGTTTTCCTGTTGATGGACATTTTGGTTGTTTTTAGCTTGGTTGTTTGTTTTATAAACAATATTAAGTGCTCTGCATTGTTCTGTGTGGGAAACACTCCAGGGGAGAAGCAAAGACACACAATACCTTTAAGGATAAACAAGCTTTATCCACAAAAATGGCAATGCAGATATAATAAGCAAATTGATAAAATAAGCAAACTGCAATGGGAGGAGGAGAAAGGAAAAGAGATAAATATATGTACATTCACCAGACTATGGAGAGCTCATCACCAGACTGGGAAGCAACAGCCTGGATTCCAGAGTCAGCCATTCATCTGTGCACTCGTGAGGAGAGGTCTCACGAAGCTTTGGCGTGGTCTGGGACCCTAGCTCTTTTTGTAACAAGTTGTTTGGCATGAGGCCCAGTCAGGAGGGCCCTTTGCCGCTGGGCTCAAGGAACACTAAAAGGTCAACTTGTTTTTGCAATTGTTGTTTTTCAATAACTAATGTATAGGAATAGGTTGAAATAGAGATTTCTCTGAAACAGCACTGGATGAACGCCTCAAGGGGCTCAGATAACCTGTTCCGGGACTTGGTGACCATTGTTTGTGTCCACATTTAATTGAGTTCAAATTTAATATTTAACTTTTCCTCCACATGCATATGCATAAGGATAATTTGTCTAGAGAAGTGTTGTTCTAACTTTGGGCTGCAAGCAGCATGTTTTAAAAGTAGAAAGAGAAGAGAATAGAAAATATTGGTAGGAGAGAGAAGATACTAGTATAAGGCATGTAGTAAGAATAGTGTTTTATAGAGCTTTTGTTTTCAGGGGTATGTATACTGGATAAGATGTAAGGTATATTTCTTAGTTTGGTTGTGGGCAAACAGGTTTGTAGGCTGTTCCAAGTTATGTGCAGACCTTTATAGCTGACTATTACTAAATTGCTCTCTGAAGTTATGGTAGCAGTTTACAGTCCCAGTGGTGGTATATTGGTGTTTCTGTTGTTCTGCTTCCTTCCCATTAGTTTGTTTGGTTACACTGTTAAATTTTTGTCCAATGATGAGTATGAAAACAGTTATCTCATTGGGGTTTTACTCTGCCTTTCCTTGCTAACTAGTGAGATTGGGGTTAATTCTTTTTTTTTTAATGCAGGAAAATTAATATAATTCCCTGGTAGATAGCTATCAGATCAGTGTTGAAGATGATAATGAGTGTAATACTCAGTGGCATATTCTGAATACATTTCTGTGAATAGGTGAAATGACTTGCTAATACTAATGATTGACAGTTGAGGGGCTTAAGTGGTTTAATTTAATGTGTTCTCTTTATACACTGTAGTCTATGTTCAATTCTATAAATTTGAGTCTTTGAATTTAGTATAATGACTTTGTATTGCTGGGCGCGGTGGCTCACGCCTATAATCCCAGAACTTTGGGAGGCTGAGGCGGGTGGATCACGAGGTCAAGAGATCGAGACCATCCTGGTCAACATAGTGAAACCCCGTCTCTACTAAAAATACAAAAAAAAATTAGCTGGGCATGGTGACACACGCCTGTAGTCCCAGCTACTTGGGAGGCTGAGGCAGGAGAATTGCTTGAACCCAGGAGGCGGAGGTTGCAGTGAGCCGAGATCGCGCCATTGTACTCCAGCCTGGGTA
>NW_022436988.1:17314674-17385498 GCF_009761245.1 Sapajus apella
AAAAAAAAAAAAAAAAAAAAAAAAAAGGCTTTGTATTTATACAAGACTATCAGTAGTCATTAGTAGCAGCATCATTTTATAGATTTGAGTATTAATATTTCCATATGTTTGTATAGGTACCTGTCCAATTTTTTTCTTTTAAAATTTTATAAGGAAAATACATGCATATTTATGTTAATTATGTTAATTTTGTTAATTATGTTAATTTTTAAAACATAAAAAGGTAAAAAGAAATTTGTCTTCTTTTCCTGTCCCCCGGTTCGCCCCAGAGGCAACTACTTTAAAAAGATTCTTATATGACCTCTTAGACATATGTACTTCATCACCGTCCCCTTGCCTGCCTCTTTTTATTTTTAGTTTCTTTATTCGGATGACATTCTATCATTGTTCTGTAGCTGTTCATTGCTTCTACAGGTATTGATCGACTTACGACCTATACAATTTACGACCATTCGACTTTACGACCACAATGTTTTGCAAATATTAAACCAGTTGTACTGGTAATGCAGTGTTTTACTTAAACCTGACGAATGTAAAAATAAGAAACAAAATGGTGTAGAGAGGATACAAATGGCATAAAATGAACAAAGAAAATTATGATATATAACAATGAAAGAAAATTATGATAAAATTGACTTAAAGATTTTTATAACATCATTTCACAGTACTGTACATATAGCCTACTCAACTTATGACCAAATTGTGTTACGACTGGTCTGTCGGAACCAATCGTGGCCGTAAGTCGAGCACTAGCTGTACTTCATATTGAATCTTAAAAATTGTTTCATTTTTGCACATAGGAATTTTACCACTACTGAATTTGATTCCATTATGTAGTTGCATCATAATTTAATTTTTCATGTATATTTAGATTAGAAAGAAACAAAACCCACACAAAAATTTCAGCTTTTATAAACTATGATGAATTAAATATTTTGTACTTAAATGAATGTGTATGTAGGATAAATTCGAGGAGGTAGAATTACAGGGTCAAAGGGATATATATTCAGATAGATTTTATCAAATTGCCTTCTAAAAATTCAACCAATTTATACTCTCGCCAAAATTAGAGTAGGCTGGGTATGGTGGCTCACACTTGTAACCCTAGCACTTTGAGAGGCTGAGGCGGGTGGACCACGTGGTTAAAAATCATCTCTACTAAAAGATACAAAAATTAGCCGGGTGTGGTGCCTCCTGTAGTCCCAGCCACTCAGGAGGTTGAGGCAGGAGAATCACTTGAACCTGGGAGGAGGAGGTTGCAGTGAGCTGAGATCGCACCACTGCACTCCAGCCTAGGTGATGGCTCTAGGTGATTAAATGAGATATGTGTATTTGTTAAAAACTAAACTCTCAATTGTATATATTGATGCATTTATATACTTACATATGTATGTCTGGACATCACATCTCATAAATCAGGCAACAGGTATCTAAAAGTTGTTAACTGACTGTTAAGAAATGTAGTCTGTTGTCTGTTTCCTAGTTGAGCCAGTTTTCTTTTCTCTCAGCATTGGAATTCTTCTCTCCACCTTTGTACTTTCCTTGCTGTCTTCACCTTGAGCCTGTGTTTCACTGTGGAACTCCTCTTAGGAGGTACTTCTGGCAGAGAAAAAGGGGTCTACACTGGGAACTTCCTGTCTGGTTGTTGACAGGCATTTCTGTATTGTAGCTGACAGTGTGAGATCTGTTCCCCCTACTTTG
Source organism: Sapajus apella (assembly GCF_009761245.1). Lineage (NCBI taxonomy): Eukaryota > Metazoa > Chordata > Mammalia > Primates > Cebidae > Sapajus > Sapajus apella. Next base: position 17,316,376 of record NW_022436988.1, read on the forward strand.
CTGTGTATTTTATATGTAAATGTTTTTTCTCATTTATATTGTTGTCAAATCATTCACAAAAGCACTGGTTTTTTGTGTTTTTTTTTTTTTTTTTGAGACGGAGAGAGAGGGTTTTTCCCGTTTTCCCCCCTGGGGGGGAAAGGCGCGATCTCGGCGCACCCCAACCTCCGCCTCCTGGGTTCAGGCAATTCTCCTGCCTCAGCCTCCTGAGTAGCTGGGATTACAGGCATGCACCACCATGCCCAGCTAATTTTTTGTATTTTTAGTAGAGACGGGGTTTCACCACGTTGACCAGGATGGTCTCGATCTCTTGACCTCATGATCCACCCGCCTCGGCCTCCCAAAGTGCTGGGATTACAGGCGTGAGCCACCGCGCCCGGCCGCACTGGGTTTTTTTATTATTATTTTCTCAGAGATCCTTGTTCCGACACTGTTAGTTTTTACTGTTAGTTTTTTACCCATGAACCAATTAATCCCTCTAGGTAATTGAGAACTGATTATAATTTATAATTTTTTAAATTCTGGTTTATAATTTAAGGCGAAAACTTTGAATTCAGGTTTTCTCTAGACTAGAGCTGAATCATTGCTTCTTGGTATTATTTTAACTTGATGATTATTAAAGAAATGTGCCTATCTGTTTTGGTGGGGGGTATGTATTCAAATGGGAAATTTGTAGAAATGATGTAATGTATTGATTTGTAATGATGTCATTTCTTTATTTATAGGTAGGCGAAAACCAAGAGTACATCGGCCTCGTTCTCCAATATTGGAAGAAAAAGACATCCCGCCCCTTGAATTTCCCAAGTCCTCTGAGGATTTAATGGTGCCTAATGAGCATATAATGAATGTTATTGCCATTTACGAGGTACTGCGGAACTTTGGCACTGTTTTGAGATTATCTCCTTTTCGCTTTGAGGACTTTTGTGCAGCTCTGGTGAGCCAAGAGCAGTGCACACTCATGGCAGAGATGCACGTTGTGCTTTTGAAAGCAGTTCTGCGTGAAGAAGATACTTCCAATACTACCTTTGGACCTGCTGATCTGAAAGATAGCGTTAATTCCACACTGTATTTCATAGATGGGATGACGTGGCCAGAGGTGCTGCGGGTGTACTGTGAGAGTGATAAGGAATACCATCACGTTCTTCCTTACCAAGAGGCAGAGGACTACCCATATGGACCAGTAGAGAACAAGATCAAAGTTCTACAGTTTTTAGTTGATCAGTTTCTTACAACAAATATTGCTCGTGAGGAATTGATGTCTGAAGGGGTGATACAGTATGATGACCATTGTAGGGTTTGTCACAAACTTGGGGATTTGCTTTGCTGTGAGACATGTTCAGCAGTATACCATTTGGAATGTGTGAAGCCACCTCTTGAGGAGGTGCCCGAGGATGAGTGGCAGTGTGAAGTCTGTGTAGCACACAAGGTGCCTGGTGTGACTGACTGTGTTGCTGAAATCCAAAAAAATAAACCATATATTCGACACGAACCTATTGGATATGACAGAAGTCGGAGGAAATACTGGTTCTTGAACCGAAGACTCATAATGTAAGTAACTCTGGTCTTAATTATTTGTATGCATTTAAAATAAACTAGTTTCCTTCATGATTGATGTAGCAGAGCTATGCTGTTGATGTGATATAAACCTTTGTAACTTCATAGTTACACAGTTAAATAATTTCTTAGTTGAAGGAATATGTGCATTAAAAGAGCTTTTGAGAAGGAAAGAAGCAAAATGTCATTGCGTTTGATGCCTAGGATAGGACATAGAATGTTTCTAGGTGGGGCTGGGCATGGTGGCTCATGCCTGTAATCCCAGCACTTTGGGAGTCCAAGATGGGTGGATCACTTGAGGTTGGGAGTTCGAGACTAGCCTGGCCAACATAGTGAAACCCCACCACTACTGAAAATACAAAAATTAGCCAAGTGTGGTGGCACGCACCTGTAATCCCAGCTATTCAGAAGGCTGAGGCAGGACAATTGCTTGAACCTGGGAGGCAGAGGCTGCAGTGAGCTGAGATCATGCCAGTGCATTCCAACCTGGGTGAAGAACGCTTCTAGGTGGAATGCCACCATGGGCCCGTTTTTGGTTATGTTCCCCTGTGGCCTAGCTCAGGTCATCCACCCCTAACTTTGGTGTTAAGATTGTTTTACTTCTCTTTTTTGGTTTTACCCTATCTGTATGTAAAATGGAGCAGCAAGAAAAAGATCAGCTCTGCCAGTATTGGTTGTAATCCCCCAGGAGGAGATGCTTCCAACAGACTCAGGATCATAGTCTGGCCTCAGTGTTTCCGAGGGTTTTCGAGAAGCTCTCCTGGGAAGTCTGTGGGCAAGATTGGGAGACAGTCTCAGGGTTTACCTCAGTCAGGGCATCAGGCAGGGTTGTCGTATGGACTGAGTATCTGACATCCTGTAGGTATATGGTCAGGGGGATGGGCTACTTTGTGTTTTCAGCTTCTGAAGTCTTCAAAGCCTTCTTCCAGTTCTTAGAATTAGGTCAAATCAAAAAATCTGGTAGGATGAAATGACTGTCGGAGCAGGGCATGGAGAGGAGAGTACAAACTTTATCATTGTGCTGTCGAGAAATCTGAATCCACATTGATTCTTGATTCTTTGTGGCTGGAAGCTTACAGAATCTTCGCTATCTGTGGTGTTCCACAGTTTTACAGTGATATGCCCTTGTGTGGGCTGTTTTCATCCACCAGGTGTTTTTGGTGAGCATTTTCAATCTGGCAATTGTTCTGAGAACTTCTCTTGACAACTTCCTCCTCTTTTTTTTTCTTGTATTTATTTATCTTGAGCTATGGTTTTATTGAACATTGGACTTCCTATTTTTGTCTTCTTTCTTACCTTTTCTTTCCAGTTTTCCTCTTTGTCTCTTTCTTTCTTTGGGGTGTGTGTATGTGTTGAGTTTTTCAAGATTTCCTTGTCTTGGCCGTCCAACTCTACTATCCAGTTTTTCTTTTCTGCTATTTTTTTATTATCTAAGAGCTCTTTTATTTTTAGAATCTTCCTTTAAAAAAATAATGAAATCCAGTTTCTGTGTCTTACTGGATATAGAATTTTCTCTTACCTTTCTGAGGATATTAATGACAGGTTTTTTTTTCTGTCTTCTGTGCATTGTCTGTTTCTTCTAAGTTGCTTCTTCCTATTCTTTGTTTTGGTTTTTCTGTTTCATACTCACATGTTTATTCTTAATTTTCTGCTCCTCATTAACATTGTGATACTGTGTAGCCAGTTGGAAGCTCTGAGCAAGTGGGTGGGCCTTATCAATTTTGATTTAGCCATTGCATGATTTTCATTGTCTGTTTTCTTGAGGGGAAGTCCCTCTTATCAGTATCTTGAGGTCTGTCCTCTAGAGTAAGCTCTCGAGGAAAGATGGCATGGAAAGGCCTTTTCTTTTCCTGTGTCCTGCTTGAAGCATGAAGGTCTTGCTAGTGGTATTCTGATGGCTGAGTCGGAGAAGAAGGCTTCATTTATCGTGCACACAGCATTTACTATGTGTACGGTCACTTAAACCCTCAGTTTTCTGTACAGTACCTTTGTTCACAACTGAGTGTGGTTTCTCCCAGTCCAGGGAACCTCAGTTTACCTCCTCTAGAGACTAGACCTTTGACAGCTTCAAGTGAAGAGAACTGGTTTAGGAATCTGCTCCATAAACAGCTTCCAGCCAGTTCACTATTCTAGAGACGCCTCTCCTCATTATGGTTGCTCTTTGAGGATTGTGTTCTAAACCTCACCTTCCTTTTTTAGTTTGAGATTGGGCCTTCTTGGCTCTGCTGAGGCAGTAATCACTAGTTCATCTACTTTCAGAATTTTTTTGCTGTTGTTATTTTGTGCCTCCTACTTTATGCTTATGAGTTTGTCTTTAACAGTTTTGTTTGTTTGTTTGTTTTTTGTTTTTTTGTTTTAATTTAAAGATAGGATGTCACTTTGTCACCCAAGCTCTGGAGTGCAGTGTCGCTGTCTCGGCTAACTGCAGCCTCAACCTCCTGGGCTCAAGCAGTCGTCCTGCTTCAGCCCCCCAAGTAGCTGGGACTACAGTTGTGTGCCACCACACCCAGCTAATTTTTGCATTTTTTGTAGAAACAGGATTTTGCCATGTTACCCAGGCTGGTCTCAAACTCGTGAGCTCAAGCTATCTGCCCACCTCGGACACTCAAAGTGTTGGGATGATAGGCATGAGCCACTGCGTCCAGCCTAACAGTATTTTTTCTGCTTGGTTTTAAGAAGGTTTTAGGAGGGAGCAAAATTAAATCTGTCACCTTAATCCAGAAACTGCTATGAGAAATGATACATAAGGTCTTAAATGTATATTTTGTGTCTTTTAGTTTGGATCAGTTATTTTAAGAAATAAGTGTAAAATACGTAATTTTTTTCTTTTCTTGCTCACTTACCTCCCAAACATCTGGTCATGGTATTCATTGTGCTGTTTTTTTGTTTTGACATTTTGCTGTTGAGGTGGTAACACGGAAACCTTTGTCAGCAAGGTCATTCCAAATGGTGAAATAACTGTAACCACATTTTAAGTTTACTGCTCTCGGGAAGCTGAGGCACAAGAATCTCTTGAACCCAGGAAGCAGAGGTGGCAGTGAGCTGAGATGGTGCCACTGCACTCCAGCCTGGGTGATGGAGTGAGACTCTGTCTGTTTCAAAAAAAAAAAAAAAAAGAAAGAAAGGGGGCCAGGCGCGGTGGCTCATGCCTGTAATCTCAGCACTTTGGAAGGAGGGTGGATCACCTGTGGTCAGGAGTTCAAGACCAGCCTGGTCAACATGGTAAAACCATGTCTCTACTAAGTATACAAAAATTAGCTGGGCATGGGGGCTGGCGCCTGTAATCTCAGCTACTCGGGAGGCTGAAGCAGGAGAATTGCTTGAACCCAGGAGGCAGAGGTTGCAGTGAGCAGAGATCGCGCCATTGCACTGCAGCCTGGGCAACAGAGCGAAATTTTGTCTCAAAAAAAAAAAAAAGTTGGCTGCTGTATTGTCATTATAAGTGGAAATTCAGTCACGCTGCCTGTCAGGGAGCCCAGTGCTTGTACTTTGTATAGACATTCAACAGTTAGCAGGTCATGTTCACACAGTCTCAGATGCCCGCCTGAAAGGAACTCATAGTTGTCAGGATGACTGGGAACGAATTAGGAGGGAAATGCTCCAGTCCATACTCCAGTTCTTCCATTCCTGTGCCTTCCTTTGCTGTGCTGCTTTTCCTCACCCTTTGGATGTTCACTCTCACTGCCTCGTTCTTTCCCTGTACTACTGTTTTTGGCCAGCTGGAGACCACAAGTACCTTGTCCACATGCAGAAAAACTTTGACATCTTTAAGGCTCATTACACAGTAATCAGTGGTATAGGTCTTAGTTTCAGAGACCTGTAAATAGAAGCTAGTTGTGATAAATTAGTAATAGCCAAGAGCAACATTTATTGAGCACTTCCTTGTATGCTTAACAATGTCCTAAGCATTTTATATATTTTTGAATTAATCCTCCCAACAGCCCAACAATGCAGATACTATATTTTTAATTTTTTTTTTTAATTGAGACGGAATCTCAGTCTGTAGCCCAGGCTGGAGTGCAGCGGCACAATGTCAGCCCACTGCAACCCCTGCCTCCTGGGTTCAAGTGATTTTTCTGTCTCAGCCTCCCGAGTAGTTGAGACCACAGGCACGTGCCACCACACCTGGCTAATTTTTTGTATTTTTAGTGGAGATGGAGTTTCACCAAATTAGCCAGGATGGTCTTGATCTCCTGACCTCGTGGTCCACCTACCTCAGCCTCCCAAAGTGCTGGGATTACAAGTATGAGCCACCTCGCCCCACCTTTAATTTTTGTTTTATTTTTAATTAATTACTTTTGGACACAGGGTTTCACTGTTGCCCAGGTTGGAGTGCAGTGGCATGATCATGGCTCACTGCAGCCTCAATCTCCCAGGCTTAGGCCATCCTCCCACCTCAGCCTCCCTAGGAGCTGGGACTACAGTGCATGCCACCATGCCTAGCTGTTATTTATTTTATAGAGGTCTCACTGTCTTGCCCAGGCTGGTCTCAAACTCCTGGATTCAAGCAGCCCTCCCACCTTAGCCTCCCAGAGGGATAGTATTACAGGCCTGAGCCACTGTGCCCTGCCTTGCAGGCACCATTTTTGTCTACATTTTATAGATTAAGAGACTAAACCTCAAAGAGGTTAAATAATTTGCCTTTGATTAGCCCAAGACCCTATGGCTCTTAGGAGGTAGAACCTGGAATTTTTTTCAGAATGTGTTTTATAAAAGTATTTTCACTACCTGATTTTATACTGTAGTCTAGCTATCAAACCATCTTCATGGGAAATCTGCAGCTTGCATTGTTCAGCTGTTAAAACCTATGCTTATAACTTGGGGAGAAAGATAATGGTTTTTGTTATATCTGCAGTGAGTATTTATGAAATCTTTAAAAATTTGAAGTAAAGGCATTTTTAAAAAACCTAAACTAAGTGGGGATTTCAGAAACATTCTGTTTCATGATATATCAGTATCAATATATGAAACAACATTCAGGGAAGCAAAATATATCCTGTCTTATAGTGAAATAAATGCAGACCTTTGAAATCACATGAGTCAAATGACTTTTTAAATACCTGTGGGTGAATTTTTGACACATTGTCAAGAAATCAAATATTCTATTTTTCGTGGTGGAACAGTAAAATTCTTTACTTGTGTTTGTCAATAAAACTGTTCATTTAAGTTTATTTGCTTTAGAAGCTATAGTTGTCATTCAGACTGCCTTTTTTGGTACATAATAAAGTGCACAGATTTTAAAGAGGATTTCAGACAAATAGGATATCTTTTTCCATGCTGTGATATTTTGAGTATTTTCCAATGTAAAATCAAGTAGGAAATGTTTATTTGATAAGTGCTTAAAAATATGTCATTTGTATAGGTTAGTGAAGCATATAATAAAAAAAGTTCTTATACATAAATTTATAGTCTGTCTGAGGAGCTAAGACATATTCAGCATATAACTTAGAGGTCAGTTTTAATTCATTATGTAAGTGGGCCAATCTTTCTTAACTATTGCTTTTATCCTATCAATCCTTTGCTCTGAAATTATGACTTACTGAAATAGAAATTGCCAGATTAGATAAGCACATTTTTCTGTCACTCTCCATTCTAAATAAAATTACATGAGCACAGCATTTTATTTTATTTTTTTGTAGAGACAGAGTCTCACTATGTTGCCAGACTGGTCTTGAACTCCTGGGCTCAAGCGATCCTCCAGCCTTGGCCTCCTAAAATGCTAGGATTACAACAGGTGTGAAACACTGTACACCTTTAAACAGCATTTTAAAAATCTGTATTCTTTTCATTTTCCAAATGAACTAAACTATGTGTTTAAATCTATATGACTTTCTACTCCCCATTCTAACTATAAGCCACATATTAACTTACTGACTTTAGCTGACATCAAACCTGTGTTTGTATTCCTGCTGTCCACATTCAGTTCTGTATGTCCAGCAGTCTCCTGGACGTGTCTGCAAAGCAGGCCCCTCAAACATGTCTAAAACTGAACTCATCATTTCCCTCCATTACCTACTTTTCATCCCGTGTTCTCATCTTAGTAAGTGGGATTACTGTTCCACAGCTGCTTAAGCTAGATGCATGGGTCTCACCCAGGCTGGAGTGCAGTGGTGCAGTCTTGGCTCACTGCAACCCCCGCTTCTGTGATTCAAACAATTCTCCTACCTCAGCCTCCCAGGTAGCTGGGATTACAGGTGCCTGCCACCATGCCTGGCTGATTTTGTATTTTTAGTAGAGATGGGTTTTACCATGTTAGCCAGGCTGATCTCAAACTCCTGACCTCAGGTGATCAGCCCACCTTGGCCTCCCAACATACTGGGATCACAGCGTGAGCCACCATGCCTGGCCATAGTTGGATGATTTTTTAAAACAGCAATTTTGATCAAGTCTTCTTTTCCCTAAGTTGAAAAACCTTTTGATTACTTCCATTTGCCCTTAACAGAAAGTTCAGATTCTTTAGCACAGATCCCTAACTTTGTACATTTAATTGTCTTGCTTTCTAACACTTAAAATAAATAAAAGCAAACCAAAGCACCTAAAAACATCTTAGCTAACTAACTCATTTTTGAAGTCTCAGCCTATTTATGCCACTTCCTAGGGCTTGCTTTCCCTGAACCCCTTTCCCTCCCTGAACCCCTTTCCCTCTTGTGTCTTGAAATACTGCTTTTTAAAACACCCATCCTACCAACAGTTTTTTTGTTTTGTTTTGTTTTTTTCAGACAAGTCTTACTCTGTCACCCAGGCTGGAGTGCAGTGGCACAATCTTGGCTCACTGCAACTTCTGCCTCCCAGGTTCAAGTGGTTCTCCTGCCTCAGCCTCCCAAGTAGCTGGGATTACTGGTACCCACCCCCTTGCCCAGCTAATTTTTATATTATCAGTAGAGACAGGGTTTCACCATCTTGGCCAGGCTGGTCTGGAACTTCTGACCTCAAGTGATCTACTTGCCTCAGCCTCCTGAAGTGCTGGGATTGCAGGCATGAGCCACTGCACCCGGCCTAGTTATTTAAGGTAAATATTATGTAATTCATAAGGTGAGGAAAATAATGACAAGTATGTACAGTATATTGTACCATGAAGTGCTGGTACTACTCTAAGCACTTTATATATTTTAATTCATTTAATACTAACAACAGCATCTTGATACGTACTGTCACCCTATTTTTCAGATGGAGAGATTGAGGCCTAGAGAGTTTTAAGTAGTTTATCCAAGATCATACAACTACTAAGTAGTGGAATCAGAATTTGAACCCAGGAATTCTGGCTCCAGAATATGTGCTTCTAAGCACTGCTTGGGCTGCTTGACCAAGAGCTTAGGACCTAGCTATTGTCTTTAATTGCTGAATTGCTAGTTGTATCAGTTTCCTGGTGCCGCTATAACAAAGTATTGTTTAACAGTTTTGGAGAATAGAAGTCTGAACCCAAAGGTGTCAGCAGAGCCATCGTCCCTTTGTAGGCTCTAGGAAATAATCCTTTCTTTTTTTGGCCTTTCCTAGTTTCTAGCATCCCAAGTGTCCTTGGCTTGCTGGCAGCATAATTCCAATCTGCCTGTTGCCATCTTTTCAAGACAGCCTAGGTTTTTTCTACCAAGCACTTAACAGTTCTTCCAGCCTCCTCCATTACTCAATTCCAAAGCCACTTTCACATTTTTAGGTATGTTAGCAGTAGCACCCACTTCCTGTTCCAAAAGTTGGGAGTTTCCTAAGGCCACTATAACAAAGTACTACAAATGGAGTAGCTTTAAAAAATATGAATTTATTGTCTCATAGTCCTGGAAGCCAGAAGTCTGAAATCATGAGTCAGCAGGGTTGGTTTTTCTGAAGGCTCTCAAAGAGAATCTATTCTATGCCTGTCTCCTAGCTTCTGGCAGTCATTGGCATTTCTTGGTTTACAGACACATCACTCCAGTCTCTGCCTCTGTCTTCACATTACCTTCTTTTCTCTTCTTTTTTTTTTAAGATGGAGTCTTGCTCTGTCAGGCTGGAGTGCAGTGACACGATCTTGGCTCACCACAACCTCTGCCTCAGCCTCCTGAGTAGCTGGGACTACAGGCGCATGCCATCACGCCCAGCTAATTTTTTGTATTTTTGGTAGAGACGGCGTTTCACCATGTTAGCCAGGATGATCTCCATCTCCTGACCTTGTGATCTGTTCACCTTGGCCTCCCAAAGTGCTGGGATTACAAGTGTGAGCCACCACACCCAGCCCATTACTTTAGTTTTTATGTGTCACCCTGGGTCCACCCCTTTTCTGAGGATACAAGTCATTTGATTTAGGGGCCACCCTTAATCCAGGACGATTTTTATCTCAAGATCCTTAATTAATTACATCTGCAAAGACCCTATTTCCAAATAAGATCACATCCTGAGGCTTCAAGTGGACGTGAACTTTGGGGACATTATTCCACTAATTTCACTAGTGTTCTTTATTCTTCATTTCTATGGGTTTGTTTAGAAATTAAACTTGAAACTTACTGTTAGTCATTAACCTTCTACTTATCTAGCCTAGGTAAAAGTCAAAGAAGCTTTAAATTATAGACATATAATATGTATGTTTGCTCTTAATTATATTTTTAGCAAACCTTTGCATGTCAGCCTGTCTACTCTTTGACACCCTATGAGTCCTTGAGAATGTGTGCCAAGTGGTACCTTTAGGTCTGAGTGAACCTGATGAACATCGTAGGCCTTATAGGATCCAGAGCTTCTGCAGAACCACATTGTAACTCCAAATCCAAATATACATAAATAATGTATATTTATATAAGAAAGCTGTTGTCACTTTTGCAACGAGAGCAGATAATTTTGATTATATAAACTGTGTATGTAAGCCAAGGACCTAAGTATGAAAAAATAACTTTTTAGCCTGGCACGGTGGCTCACGCCTATAATCCCAGCACTTTGGGAGGCCAAAGAGGGCGGATTGCTTGAGGCCAGGAGTTCAAGACCAGCCTGGCCAACATGGCAAAACCCTTTCTCTACTAAAAATATGAAAATTGGCTGGGCATGGTGGCACATGGCTATAGTCCCAGCTACTTGGGAGGCTGAGGCAGGAGAATCACTTGAACCCGACATGGAGGTTGTGGTGAGCCAAGATCACACCACTGCACTCCAGCCTGGGCAACAGAGCAAGACTCCATCTCAAAAAAAAAAAAAAAGAAAAGAAAGAAAAAAGTTAAATACAACAAAACAGACCAAAAACCCCCCAACTTTTCTTTGAATGGATTAGTGGGTATTCGCTGTTTTGCCACTTTATGCTTTAATGAATTTATTCTTCTGTGGCTTTAAGAAGAAAAATGTTAAGTCACTGAATACTGTATAGGTTGAGCATCCCTTATCTAAAATGCTCTGGACCAGAAGTGTTACGGACTTTGGAACATTTGCATTATACCTACCAATTGAGCATTCCTAATCTGAAAATCTGAAATGCTCCAATGAGCATTTCCTTTGAATGGCATGTTGGCACTCAGAAACTTTTGGATTTCAGATTTTCAGATTAAGGATACTCTACTCGTTTCCTTTTATTTATCTGTGATTTAATATAGCCCTTCTTCAGAATTACTGAATGACTCATTCTGGGAATGCTGCTAAATTTTTATTCACTTATTACTCATTGTCTTCAAGTGCCTCACACATACTCTTGAATTCCTTTTGAGTGGGAACAGAAATCCCATTATATGTGTTCCTCTACGTCTAGTCCTAGACATTAATTTGCCTTGTTTCTTTTAAGTTAGTGACTATCTCTGTTGGTCTTTAACTCCATTAAAAGTAAAGGGAAGCTTAGGAGGATTTTAGGCAGGAGAGGAAGCTCCTCTTCTCTCCAGTTTGACCTTCAGTTGTACAGAAGTAAAGAGGAGAGATGAGATATTGGAGATAACTCCTTCAAGAACCAGAACTTAGCAAAGCATTTATACTATTTTGATGGAACTCTTTCTAAATTTTATTATAAAGTTAGCCAGGTATCGTGGCACATGTCTATAGTCCTAGCTACTTGGGAGGCTAAGGCAGGAGAATTGCTTGAGCCTAGGAGTCTGAGTATGCAGTGAGCCATGACAGTGCCATGCACTCTAGCCTGGGAGATAGAGTGAGACCCTGTCTCTAAAATAAATTTATTTTCTTCTAAAATAATTCTAAATACATTCTGTTCATCATATTGTTACATTGATGATCCTAAAGTTGATTGAGATGTAGCTGAAACTGGCTTCCACAAAGTACTCTCACGTGGTTCTGAATTTTGAGGTAATCTTTCTTTGTGTCATGTTTTTTATATGTCCTTTCTCAGAGTAAATCAAGTTTGAGTAAGGCCTGCAGGGATCTCTTATGAGCACATATATTGAGTTTTAGTGCATAAGCTTTGTTTTAACTTTTCACTGGGTAGATGAAACTGTCAGATAAGTGGCATTATGTCTAACATAAATTATTTCCCCCCATTTTTAAACAGAGAAGAAGATACAGAAAATGAAAATGAAAAGAAAATTTGGTACTACAGCACAAAGGTCCAGCTTGCAGAATTAATTGACTGTCTAGACAAAGATTATTGGGAAGCAGAACTCTGCAAAATTCTAGAAGAAATGCGTGAAGAAATTCACCGACACATGGACATAACTGAAGACCTGACCAATAAAGCTCGGGGCAGTAACAAGTCCTTTCTGGCGGCAGCTAATGGTGAGAAGGGCATTTTTGTCATTTTATTTTTGTTAAGTCTGAGCTAAACTGTTGGTATGAAATCACTGCAAAATTTGAAAATAGATTAAAATTTTCAAGTACAGTCATGTATTGCTTAATGATGGGAATACATTCTGAAAAATGTGTCATTTGGCGATGTCCTCATTGTGTGAACATCATAGAGTACACTTATACAAACCTACATGGTAGGGCTTCCTATACACCTTGGTTATACGGTATAGCCTATTGCTGCTAGGCTCCAAACCTGTACGTCATGTGACTCTACTGAATCCCATAAGCAGTTGTAGCACAAAGGCAGGGATTTGTGTATCTATCCATATCTAAACGTTTAAAAAGGTACTACATATAATCTTATGGGATCAATGTCATGTATGTGGTTTCTGGTTGACCGAAACATTGTACAGTGCATGACTGTGTGTATATTTTACTTTAGTTCTCCATATTTCATTTTCCCAAGAGAACCTTGTTCATTCCAACATAAATTAGGGATGCTATACATTTTAGTGTTTTATTTCTGCCTTGGTTTATTACTCATATTCCCCAAAATGTTAGTTTCTTTTTTTAATTCAAGTACCTTATTAAACTTGTTTGGCATTCCAGTTTTTAATTTTAAGAAATAATATTCTGTTTGAACTTTTTGCCTTTTTTAAAAAATAAAACTTTAAATTTTTAGAATAGTTTTAGATTTATACAAAAGTTGCAAAGATAGTAGAGGGTTTCCATATATCCTGCACTTGGTTGCCCCTGTTATTTATGTCTTAGATTCGTGTGGGATATTTGTTAGAACTAATGGACCAGTATTGATACACTGTTATTAATTCAAGTCCGTATTTTATTCGGATTTCCTTAGTTTTAACTAAAGAAACTTTTCTGCCTCGTGATCCTATACCACATGATATTTAGTCATCATGTTTTGCTCTAGATTGTCAGTTTCTCAGACTTTCCTTGTTTTTGACGGCCTTGACAGTTTTGAGGAGTACTAGTTAGGTATTTTGTAGAATGCATTCATTATAGGTTTTTTTCTATGAGTGTAGGTTGTTGGATATCTATTTTGTACTTATTGGATTATAATTGGATATTTATTAGGTTATAATTCAGTGTCACCTTATTTATTTTGTTGCTCAACTTTTTTTTTTGTTGTAAATACATATATATCTTAAAAGTTTAAATAGTATAAAAGGATATACTGTGAAAAATGAGTGTCTTTCCTTCATAATCTTCAATCTGACCTTCCTTTCTCCAGAGGTAATCATTATTGCTATATTTTTTATCCTGCCAGATGTATTCAGTACATGTTTAATAAATACCACCTGTGTTTTCCAATATAGCCATCCCTCGGTATTCTCAGGGATTACTTCCAGAGCCCTTTGCAGATAGCAGAATCTGTGATGCCCAAGTCCTCCAGTCAGCCCTGTGGAACCTGCTGATATGAAAAGCTGGCATTCCATATCAAGGGTTCTGCATCCTGAGAATACTATATTTTCAGTTCAATGTTGGTTGAATCCAAGAATGCAGAACCTTTGGCCCCGGAGGGCCAACTGTAGTACATTTTAAGTTTTAACTTAGATAAAATTATTAGGTTAAGATTTTGCTAAATAAATAAATAAGATTCTGCAAGTACACTTATAAGTGCCTGGTTCTGGGCTGTGTTCTGCATACATTATCTGCTATACATATAATCCTATTAATTTTCTACATTCTCCATGTGCTTAAAAATAGAATTTATATTTAATAAAGATAACTCAGCCGTATCCAAGCTTGTTCTCACATATTCTGTGTCAGTATTCCTGTGAATTCATGCTTATTTTTGGAGAATGATAGGCTCTCACATATAAATACTGTAGAGCACAAATAGACTTTGTTTTCAGAAAAAAGTATTCTTAGTTACTGTGAATTATTAAATTATATATATTCATATCTGGTAGTTGGAAGTATTTCTCTATTAGGTCTGTTTAGAAAAATGTATACTTTTTTCATTAGAAAAGTTTTAGTCTTCAGAAGTCTTTGGGGAATCAGTAATACCAGTAATGCAATCTCCATCTTATTCCTCCCTCCATATAGGTCAAATCATAGGAAATTTTATTAACTTCAGCCAGCTTACTTCCCCTCCTAATTTCCTTTTATGAATCATAGCATTAAAATAGACAAATCCCTTTTTGCTCTCCTGTGTTTTGGTACAATAACAGAAAACCATCTTCAGTCTCCTAAAAGGCAATGTGAGATATGATTTTATAAAGTATGTTGAATTAGAAATATTTTCCAGAATAAAAAATAAAAATTAAAAAAAAAAAAGAAAAAATATTTTCCAGGGTGAGCTTGTCTGTGTACAAAATTATATATACAGTATAATCATAGTTAAAGAACAAAATCAAAGCAGGAATGGATAATCAAAAGTGTTAAGTGGTCTGATTTGGGGGAATGTAAAAACTAGAAATGTTAATATAAGAGAATTGGTAAATTTCATTATGAATTATCATGTGATAGAACATTGCATGTTGGAGAACTAAAATACCATGCAAAAACTGTGCATGGGTCATTGAGAGACTTAAATCTCCTCCTCTAAATAACCAACTGGATCAGCTTTTATCATTAAAAAATAACCAGTTAGCATAGTAGAATTGTAGTTGGTTTCCTTTTCATATTTTTTAAATTTCCTACAATGAGCATGTTATATTTCAGTATAATTCAGTGTGTAATGTATAAAAAATTAGTTAGGGCTGGCGCGGTGGCTCAAGCCTGTAATCCCAGCACTTTGGGAGGCTGAGGCGGGTGGATCACGAGGTCAAGAGATCGAGACCATCCTGGTCAACATGGTGAAACCCCGTCTCTACTAAAGAAATACAAAAAATTAGCTGGGCATGGTGGCACGTGCCTGTAATCCCAGCTACTCAGGAGGCTGAGGCAGGAGAATTGCCTGAACCCACGAGGCGGAGGTTGCGGTGAGCCGAGATCACGCCATTGCACTCCAGCCTGGGTAACAAGAGCGAAACTCCATCTCAAAAAAAAAAAAATTAGTTAAACCTTTAGTAGTAATTGAGAGCAACAAAGAGAGCATTGAGCTTTAGGTCACAATATGTTCTTATAAAGTCAGATGACGAAAATGTGTGTGCTGTGAGATTGCCTTGCAACCTGCAGTTATCCTCTTAGCTCTACATGGAGTACATGTAAATAAGATGAGTTGCACCTTGGATTTAATGGTGAGATCTGGACCAAAAATGGCAGACATAAATATTTTCTTTCTCCCTACCCCAGCCTTTTTTTAAAATTTTATTTTATTTTTATTTATTTATTTTTTATTTTTTTATTTTTTTTTTGAGACAGAGTTTCACTCTTGTTACCCAGGCTGGAGTGCAATGGCCTGATCTCGGCTCACTGCAACCTCCACCTCCTGGGTTCAGGCAATTCTCCTGCCTCAGCCTCCTGAGTAGCTGGGATTACAGGCAGGCGCCACCATGCCCAGTTAATGTTTTGTATTTTTAGTAGAGATGCGGTTTCACCATGTTGACCAGGATGGTCTCGATCTCTTGACCTCGTGATCCATCCGCCTTGGCCTCCCAAAGTGCTGGGATTACAGGCTTGAGCCACCGCGCCCGGCCTTTTATTTTATTTTTATGTTAAAGTACAACATCAACCTAGTACTAGAGGAGGAGGGATTCACGAGAATTGAAAATTGGAAGGGAAGAGAAGGGGAAACTAACATTTTTGAGTGCCTACTGTGGGCCAGGTGCCCAACTAGGTCTTTTACAATTCTTTAATCCTCTCAGCAACTTTTTAAGGAGTGTATTGGCAATGAATTGAACGTTTAGGTAGAAGAATTCCACACTAAAACACCAGTTCACCACCTTTATTTGCTCTCTCTTATAACCAAAGTCTTGGCTATGATAGTCAGTTTAGGATCACCCAGTTCAGGTAAATACCCAAAATAATATCTAATAATGTTCTTTTACTTGGAGTTTTATGAGATGAAAACAATGGAAACTACAGGAGTTCTGATAATAATAGCCAAGTATAATTTGCAGCATGATAACAGGAATTTCAGAATTACAGTCTGTCCTGATGACTTTGACTTGATGTTAACCTCTCAAACAAAATACTGCATTTCTAATGTATAGCTCTCTGGTTTTTATATACATGAATGTCTACTTTAGGAGAGTTTAATTCTATTTTTGATAGTTAAATTTTTCTTCTCCGTTTTTCCTCAATTTTTTTTTTTTTTTCTTTTTTTGAGCTGGAGTTTCGCTCTTGTTACCCAGGCTGGAGTGCAATGGCGCGGTCTCGGCTTACCGCAACCTCCGCCTCCTGGGTTCAGGCAACTCTCCTGCCTCAACCTCCTGAGTAGCTGGGATTACAGGCACGCACCACCATGCCCAGCTAATTTTTTGTATTTTTAGTAGAGACGGGGTTTCACCATGTTGACCAGGATGGTCTCGATCTCTTGACCTCGTGATCCACCATCCTTGGCCTCCCAAAGTGTTGGGATTACAGGCGTGAGCCACCGCGCCCGGCTTTCCTCAATATTTTATGAAAAATTTCAAATATACAGAAAGGTTGAAAGAATTATACAGTTACCAGCCTGAACATGGCAAAACCCTGTCTCTACTAAAAATACAAAAATTAGCCAGGTGTGATGGCGCATGCCTGTAATTTCAGCTATTTAGGAAGCTGAGGCAGGAGAATCGCTTGAATCTGGGAGGTTGCAGTGAGCTGAGATCGTGCCACTGCACTCCAGCCTGGGCAATAGAGCAAGACTTTGTCTCGAAAAAAAAAAAAAAATTATACAATAAATACCGATATATTCATTATCTAGATCTGTACTTTACTATATTTTTTTAGCTAAATATACAGCTTACTATATTTGCTTTATTCTATGCCTGTATGATAATTATGTCTTATAAGGCTTTATTTTTCTTATTGAAGGAAGTTTTCTTTTAGAAGAAATTTTTCTAAGTAGAGATGGTTCCTAAAACTGGGTAGGTTAATTCTTTGTTTAGTTTTGAAATATTTATGCAAAGTGTGGAATATACATATTTATTATGGATTAGATACAATGTAATTTTCTTTCATCCTTTAATGTTTTTTCTCTCTGCTGAACATTTTGGGTCTTTTTTCTTTTTCTTTTTTTCTTTCTTTCTTTCTTTCTTTTTTTTTTTTTTTTTTGTTGTTGTTGTTGTTTGTTTGGTTTTGGTTTCTTTGAAACAGTCTCGCTCCGTCACCCAGGCTGGAGTGCAGTGGCATGATCTCGGCTCACTACAGTCTCTGTATCCTGGGTTCAAGCAGTTCTCACGTCTCAGCCTCCCAAGTAGCTGGGATTATAGGTGTGCGCCACCATGCCCAGCTAATTTTTGTATTTTTGGTAGAGATGGGTTTCACCATGTTGGCCAGGCTGGTCTCAAGCTTCTAGCCTCAAGTGATTAACCTGCCTCGGCCTCCTGAAGTGCTGGGATTGCAGGTGTGAGCTACCGTGCCCGGCCCTATATTTGGTCTGTTTTTCTTATGGCTATGATTGCCGTAGTTTTTTGAAACTAAAACCAGTATGAATGTGTGTATGTAAATGTGAATATACATACACACATATATACAAGAGTGTTTAACAAGATAGACTATTTGAAATTAGAATCTTCATAGAAAATGAGAGAACTATGTGCTTTTCAACCAATTTAAATGATCTAAACTTAGTAGACAATTTTAAGAAGTTTTTTTTGTTTGATTTTCATTAAATGGCACTGGGAAAGTAGGGAGGATGTACAATGATTTGGTTAAGAAAAGCTATAGGATGTAGCTATTTTTGAAAGACAGCTGGGTATGGTGGCTCATGCCTGTAATCCTAGCACTTCAGGTGGTCAGGAATTTGGGAACAGCCTGGCCAACTTAGTGAAACTCTGTCTCTACTAAAAATGCAAAAATTAGCCAGGTGTGGTGGTGTACGCCTGTAGTCTCAGCTACTTGGGAGGCTGAGGTGGGAGAATTGCCTAAACCCAGGAGGTGGGAGGTTGCAGTGAGCCAAGGTCATGCCACTGCACTCCAGCCTGGCAAGACTCTGTCTCAAAAAAAAAGAGGAAATCTGTGCCTCTAAGAAAAACAGATTATCAGTAACTACATTTTCTTTTTCCAAATAAAATGTTCTTTAAAATACAGTAATTAAGGGCTGGGCACTGCTCACGCCTGTAATCCCAGTGAGGGGGGTCGCTTGAGGCTGGGAGTTCAAGACCAGCCTGAGCAACACAGTGAGACTCCAACTCTATTTTTAAAAAGATTAAAAAATTAGCCATACGTGGTGACACATACCTATAGTTCCATCTACTCGGGAGGCTGAGGTGGGAGGATCACTTGAGTCTAGGAGTTCAAGGTTACAGTGAGCTGCGATCACGCCAGTGTACTCGTGGGCAAGAATGAGACTGTCTCTAAAAAAGTTTCAAAAAAATTTTTTTAAGGGAACAAAAACCAATAAATCCAAATAGGAATACCGTGGGCATGCATGGTATTAAAAGTGTTTCTCCTGGCCCAGTGCAGTGGCTCATGCCTGTAATCCCAACACTTTGGGAGGCTGAGGTAGGCAGATCACCTGAGGTCAGGAGTTGGAGACCAGTCTGGCCAATGTGGTGAAACCCCATCTCTACTAAAAATACAAAAATTAACCTGGTGTGTTGGTGGTTGCCTGTAATCCCAGCTACTTGAGAAGCTGAGGAAGGAGAATCGCTTGCATCTGGGAGGCGGAAGTTGCAGTGAGCCAGGATCAGACCATTGTGCTCCAGCCTGGGCGACAAGAGCAAAACTGTGTCTCAAAAAAAAAACCAACAACCACAGTATTTCTTCTTATTCATAAATATTGTACTCTAATTGCTATATTTATTTTTATGAGGAAACAGTTTAGCAATTTCCAAACCATTTTCTTTGTGTACTAGGAATGAACAAATAACTAGATATATTATAGGTAATGTGCAGATTTCTCACTGTCAGAGAAAGAAGTTACAAATAAGCAAGCAGGCAATGCTAAATGAACCATACACAGACACATAGGCATTCACTCATACACATATGTACCCCCAAAAATACAGAAATAATATAGATGTGTATATTTATGACATCTCTTAGCTCTGTTGGCTGAGAGACCCTAGAACAGCAACACCCCAGTAGTAACAAGCACAGCAAGCACCTAGATTGTGAGTTCTAGCATCATTCTCCAATTTGTTCCTCAAAAAAGAACAAAGGCTCCTTAGAGAGATGGTAGATTCTAGGGCTGGGGCAGAGAAAATACAAGGTGAGCCTGGAGCATCTTGTAATACTGGAAAGTAAGAAAACGCTGAATTAATGAATGGATGGATGAGTACGTGTCAAAAGGACATTGGACTCGGGAAAAGTCCCAAATGGCCACAGCTGAAACAATTTGTGCAACAAAATTTAAAGCGATAGTATTGTATGATAACCCAAAGAATGTAATTATCCATGAGTCCATATGGATATACTCTGTGTTCTGTACACTGTCTTCCTTCTGTATCCTGTGATCTGTAACATGCTGTAATATCACTCTAAGTTGAAAGAGGGTAAGTGTGCTTAGAGACTTAGTGACTCTCAGAACAGTTTAAGGGGCTTCAGAGAGAAAGTTGTTTCCAAATGGGCCTCTGTTTTCTCATTTTACACTTGAGAAAATGATGGCCTGGGGAGGTTAGGTAGCTTGCCCAGAGTCACACAGCTAATCCAAGTCAGATTTGCAGTAGGTTTGAGGTTTCTAGGTTGTGATCACTACAATGTGCTACCCAGTCTGTGGGTCTACGTCAGCCTGCAGTTTTGGTCATCTGTCACAGCTATGCATGACAGATATCTATATCAAGCCTATATTTTAAAAAGATGGACTAATTTTTCTTTTTGTTTTTAAAGGAAGTAGAGCCCATAATTGGCATATGTTTTCTAGAAGTGAAGGCACACCAAATTGATTTAATTATCTAAACAAAATTTTGTTTTTTGTTTCATAGGTCTACTGCTTTAAAAATACTTGATTTTTTTCTCTTTAATAGCTTGTATTGAATAAGTGGCATTGGTGGTACTGTTCTATTTGGTTATATATAGAAATAATTTTTTAATTTGTTTTTATAATAGAAGAAATTTTGGAATCCATAAGAGCCAAAAAGGGAGACATTGATAATGTTAAAAGCCCAGAAGAAACAGAAAAAGATAAGAATGAGACTGAGAATGACTCTAAAGATGCTGAGAAAAGCAGAGAAGAATTTGAAGACCAGTCCCTTGAAAAAGACAGTGACAACAAAACACCAGAGGATGTCCCTGAGCAAGGAAAATCTGAGGGTAAAAAAATTACTTGATTAAATTCATGCTTGATTAACTTCACGTTTCATCAGTGTTATTTATGAAACCTCCAGTTTTACTTGGAAAATGAAAGTGAAATATTACAAGCAACTGCTTAATTTAATATTTCTAAAGAGATCAGGATACTGTCCCCTCTTGTAATGTGTAACAATTGTACTGAGTTGTATGTATTAGTAGATTTGCTATATTGTTATACTCACGTCTCTGTACTTCCCATTAATTGCTATTTCCCTATCAAAAAGTACTATTTTTTATATTATTCCAGAATATCCACTTTTGTATGTGATAAAATGTTCATTTTTATATTAATTACTTAAGCATTCTTAATATATCATGAAATATTCTTAAATACTCTTCGGATTACCTATTGCAGCACTGTCCCAGAATCTAATTGCTTTAAAATGGCCATCCAGCAGAAGCAGGTTTTTTCGGCGATTGATCATTTTTAATAGTTGACTGAATGTGGCCATTTGTCCTGAAGCAATTTTAAAGAATATCTTTTAAGTTTTGTTGTGCATTTTGCTGTAGAGCCAACAGAAGTTGGGGATAAAGGTAACTCTGTGTCAACAAATCTTGGCGACAACACAACAAATGCGTCTTCAGAAGAGACTAGTCCCTCTGAAGGGAGGAGCCCCGTGGGGTGTCTCTCAGAAACCCCTGATAGCAGCAACATGGCAGAGAAGAAGGTGGCATCTGAGCTCCCCCAGGATGTGCCAGGTACAGAGGGCAGCATATCAATGCCTCTGTAATGGGGGGAATCCTTCCCTTTTGTAGTAAAAGCCGAATGTCACCTAAAACTTTAAAGTATGTGTTCATTCATGCTGCTTGCTTACAGTGCCATCCCTGTTTGCTAAATTGTCACCTAACATTTGAAGTTTGATAAATGTCCTCGCAGTTAGTGCTTGAAACTCATCATAATTTTCATGCTTTTTAAACTTCATTTAGCTGTTTTTGTTTAATAGATTTATTTTTATATTTTATCACCAGACCATAGTGGCAGATATTTTGGTTTTAATTACTTGTGTACTAATGGCTCCATGTTGAATGATATGACCTTTCTAGTTCTGTAGATACTAACAAATTAATTTTATGTTTGCATGTGCTCATGTAATATTTATAGCATTTCAAACTGTAGTGTTATGGTAGAAAATCATTATCACAAAACATTGTTGTGAGATGTATATTGCCATAAAAATGTAAGTTGACCAGTAATTCGTATTTTCAGTTTTTAAAATTAAAGTTATACTCCAAGTAAATTATATCACATGAAGCATGTCCTGTTGCATAACATGGATTTTGACAACCTACAGTTGTTCTTATGGGGACGACTTCCATTTGAGTACTGGTCAACAGTGAGCTGTATTCCTGAAAACACCAGTTTAACAGGGCGCTACAGATAGGGATGTAAGTGTAAGCTCCAGAAGAACCACAGCAATCAGCAGTAAGTCCACTGTATTTTACACTGATGCGAGATTGGTCATTAAGATCAAGAAAAGGGCCGGCGCAGTGGCTCACGCCTGTAATCCCAGCACTTTGGGAGGCCGAGGCAGGCGGATCACCTGAGGTCAGGAGTTTGAGACTAGCCTGGCCAACATGGTAAAATCTCATTTCTATTAAAAATACAAAAATTTGCCAGGCATGGTGGTGGGCGCCTGTAATCCCAGCTACTCAGGAGGCTAAGGCAGGAGAATTGCTTGAACCCTGGAGGTGGAGGGTGCAGTGAGAGGAGATTGCACCGCTGTATTCCAGCCTGGACAACAGAGTGAGACTCCATCCCCAAAAAAAAAAAATGTTTTTAGTCTAGGAAAGAATAGGGACTTGGCATTGAGGGGTGAGATGGAAATAATATAATTGTCCTCAGATATTTGAAGGACTGTTGTGGGGCATATGAGACTTGTTTTTAGAGATTTATGGTGTTAAGTCATAAATAGAAATTATAATAAAGATTATTTTGATTAAATATTAACAACTTAAAATTAGAGCTTTTTGGAAAATAGAAGCAATAAATTCCCTTTCACTAGAGGCATTCAGTAAGTAGCTATAAGAGATTATTTCAGTGAGAGTCTTTTATTGAATAGATAGGAGAAACTCAGATATCTATAATTTGATTTTATAATTTTATGGTTTAAGTTCTGAGTCCTATCCAGTTTTTTAAAAATTATATTATCCTGACTCTCATATTCAGGGTTAAAAGTTTGAAAATGGGTTATTACCCCCAAAATAATGTGGAAAATATTTCATTCTTATTGGAATCATGATTATATTCTTAGTAAATACTTTAAAAAATATTCTTTGTACATTTACATTGATCAGTACTTAGTGTAAACCTTAGTCTTACTAGTGGGCTAATGTAAGATCTAGTTCCGTTTCTAAACCAAACTCAGCTAAGTAACAGCTATACTTAGATTTTAGCAGACATTTGCTTTGTCAGGTATTGTATTACCAGTTTATTCATTTCTCTGAGAAATACGTTCTTTTGTTATTTGAATGATTTAAGGGAGAAACTATTATCCTAGAATCTTATATACTTTTAATGAATGTTAAATGAATAATATATATAAAACACTTAGGATTGTGCCTAACACATATTAACTGCTCAGTAAATGTTGGGTATTACTGTTAACTCCTATTTACAGTTAATTCTTCTGAAGAGTGAGAAAGCCTAGCAAGAAGAGAATAATAAAATGAGTGAATTGAATTGTACTTTTACTGATTCAGTAGTTGTTAATCAACATAATTCTTGTAAATGAGAGCCTTTGTAGTTACACTTCACAGTTCAAATATAATAGTATTTTCATGTATATAAAAATATATTTATGGCCATGTGCAGTGGCTCATGTCTGTAATCCCAGCACTTTGGGAGGCTGAGCTGGGCGGATCACCTGAAGTCAGGAGTTTGAGACCAGCCAGACCAACGTGGTGAAACACTGTCTCTACTAAAAATGCAAAAATCAGCCAGGCATGGTGGCACATACCTGTAATCCCAGCTACTGGGGAAGCTGAGGCAGGAAGATCACTTATACTCGAGAGGCGGAGATTGCAGTGAGCTGTGATCGTGCCACTGCACTCCAGCCTGGGCGACAGAGCAAGACTCCATCTCAAAAAAAAAAAAAAAAAAAAAAAGAAAAAGAAAAATATATGAAAACATAAGCAAGAAGTTTCGAGGAAACTAGAATGGGAGCAAATATAGCAATTGTCAGTAGCTGGCATCAGAGGAGATTTTGGGTCATTAGCAGGGTGAGAGTGCTCTACAGCTGAAGATACTGTCCCTACAGTAAATTCAAAACCTTCCCATTTAATAACTCATAGTTCTCTTCATGACTAGAGTAAAAAACAAAACAGAATTATCATACTTATTCCCAAAACAGGAAAAACATTTTTAAAAGACTTTATTAAATATATCAGTTTTGGTCATCTGTCACAGGTATTAAAGAGGAGTTTGGTACTTTTATAAAGTAGATAAACATTGTAATAGGTCCCTGACTTCAGACTGTAATAACAGGGATATGTCAGTGACCAAAATAGATAAGGTCTGGGCTCTTGGTTACTTACATTCTACTGGGCAGTAGACAGACTTAATATTGAGTTCTGACCTTCAGAAAGAATTAACCTGCTTCCTTCTGTTTCTGTGGCTCTCTATGCAGTTATTTATTCAGCAGATATTTATTGAGTGCCTACAATGTGCCTGGCAGTGTGCTAGACACTTTGTGATATCTGTGGACCAAACCCTGTTGCCACTGTTTACTACCTATGGTCAGTGGATGTGATGCCTTGTTAAAAGAATTGGGGTGGAAGAATGTTTCAAGGCAGATTAAGAACAATAGCCATGATAGAAGACATCTTACTTGGTTTTCTTTTCTAAACTTTCAGAATGTATTTAGACACCTAATTTCATGACTGAAACTTATCAATAAAAGATACTGTCAAATTGGAAAGCATTTTGGATGGAAAGATATTTTCGGTAAAGTTTTTTTTTTGAGAGTCTCGTGCTTTCACCCAGGCTGGAGTACAGTGGCATGATCACAGCTCACTGCAGCCTTGACCTCCCAGGCTCAAGCGATCCTCCCACCTCAGCTTTCTGAGTAGCTAAGACTGCAGGTGTGCACTGCCATGCCCAGCGTATTTATTTATTTACTTACTTACTATTTTGTAGCAACAAGGTCTCACGTGTTGCCCAGGCCAGTCTCGAACTCCTAGGCTCAAGCCATCCTCCCACCTCAGCCTCTCAGAAGTGCTGGGATTACAGGCATGAGCCACTGCACCCAGCAACTTTTAAAAACTGAAATGTAACCTGCAGTAAAGTTTACAAATATTAAGTGAATAACTTGATGGTTGTTTACAAAGTTAACACACTTGTGTAACCATATCATGCCCCCTCTCAGCCACCACTACCCCTAGCCCAACAAAGGTAATAACTATTCTGTCACCACCAATTGGTTTGCCTTTTAAAAAAAACTAATGGAACCATATAGTATGTACTCTTTGATGCCTGATAGCTTTTTTCTCACCTCAACAAAATATCAATGAGAGCCATCCATATATTGCTAGTAGCAGCAGCTCATTCTTTTTTATTGCAGTATGAGATGTCATGATTAATTTATTATTGTTACATGTTGGTGGTTATTTTAATGGTTTTTGGTTATTTTACATGTTTCTTTTGCACATACACATGAATTTCTAGAGGTATAAGCCTAGTTGTGGATTTTCTAGATCATGGGGCTGGTGAATGCTTATTTTTGGTAGATACTGCTGAACAGTTTTCCACAGGGGTTGTGGAAGTATTCACTTCACCAGTGTATGAGAGTTCTAGCTCCTCTGCATCCTTGCTAACACTTGGTATCATCAGCATCACTCTTTGTCTTTTTGGAGGATTGAGGGGACATTCTGGTGGGTATGTAGGGATATTTTATTGTTGTTTGCACTTGCCAGCTCCTTGGTGACTAAGGATGTTGAACATCTTTGTATGTTTGTGTGTGTGTGTCAGCCATTTAGAAATTGCTTTTGGGAAGTACCTATCTGCTTCTTTCATCATTTTCTATAAATGGTCTGTTTTTTGCTTTGTAGTTGTTTCATGGGAGAGGGTAAATCTGGTTCTTCCACCCCACCTTGACTAGAAGCCGAAGTACCTACATTGAATTTTGAATGTTAACCCAATCTCATGTTCCTGGAGTAAATACAATGTGGTTGTGATATATTTTCCTTGTTAGATATTATATATAGCATCCCGTTTACTAATGTTTTGTTTAGGATTTTTGCATTTATTTTCATGAGTAAAATTGGCTTGCATTTTTCTTCTCTGATAATGTCAGTCTTTAGTATCAAGAATAGTTTGGCCTCATATCATGAGTTGGTACTGGAAGATTTTTTTGTGGGGCTGGTGTTAATTATTTCTTAAATGTTTGCTGGAATGATTAGGTTTTGGAGTTTTCATTGTGGAAAGGTTATTACAGATTTCATTCACTTCTTTAGTAGATAATGGGTGTCTTTGTCCATTTGTGTTGCTGTGAAGGAGTACCTAAGGCTGGTAATTTATAAAGAAAAGAGATTTATTTTGCTATGATTCTGCAGACTCTACAAGAAGTGTAGTCCTGACTTTGCATCTGGCAAGTGCCATTTCCACTAATGGCAGAAAGGGAAAGGGGAGCCAGTGTATATTGATACCTCATGGTGAGAGAGGAAATAGGGGAGGTAGGAGTGGCAGATGACAGACTCTTTCTAACAGTCAGCTGTAGTGGAAACTAATAGAGTGAGAACTCACTCACCCCCAACACCCACCCCAGGGCAATGAGGGATCCACCCCCAGAATCCAAACATCTCCCATTAGGCCCCGCCTCTAACACTGGAATCAAATTTCAATGTGAGATTTTTGGAAGGACAAACATCCAAACTATCCACACTACAGCAGTGGGCTATTCATATTTTCTGTTGTTTTCTTATGTTAGTTTTAATTGCCTTTTAAAAGGAATCTGCTCGTTTCACCTAATTTTTATAATTTATAAGCATAATAACATTAATTATATATATATAAAATCTGTGCTCATGTTCTATTTTTTCAATCCAGAAATTCGTTATCTGCCCCTGTTAATCATGGTGCAAGGTTCTTAGCAATTCCGTTAGTCTTTTTTTAAAAAAACAACTTGGCCTTTGTTGACCTTCTCTATTGTATGTATTTTTCTAAATTAATTTCGGGTCTTAGTATTATGTCCTTCCTTTTATTTTCTTTGAACGTTTGTGGATTTTCTTTCCTAGCTTCTGAAGATGGTTGCTTTGATGGGTTTTAGTTTAATTTTGTTTTTTATGATGTCTACTGTCAGGGCTGTCAGCTCTCCCCTATGTACTGCTGTAGCTACATCCCACAAACTTTCATTTTACTTTATTTTTACATGCATGACCAGAACACAACCACAAACTTTTATATGTCGTGTTGTCTTCATCATTTAGTTTAAAGTATCTTCTAATTTCTGTTTTAATGTGATGAAATATATTGCTTAATATTCAAACATTTGTAAGTTTTTGTTTTGTTTTGTGTGTGTGTGTATGAGAGACAGGATCTTGCTCTGTTACCGACGCTGGATTGCAGTAAAGTGACCATAACTTGCTGTAGCCTGGAACTCCTGAGCTCAAGTGCTTCTCCCACCTCAGCTTGCTAAGTAGCTGAGACTACAGGCTAATTGTCTTTTTTTTTTTTTTCCAGTTGATTTCTAGTTTAACCCTCTGTCAGAGAACATTCTATGCATGATTTATGTCCTTTAAGATTTATTGGCACTTTTTTTATGGCCCAACATTTGATTAATATTGATAAATGTTCCTTGGAAGAGGATATATATTTTTTCAGTTGTTGGGTACAGTATAAGACAGATAAGGTTTCTTTTGTTTGTTGTTGGTTTTTGTTTTTTGACACAGTCTTGCTCTGTCACTCAGGCTTCAGTGCAGTGGCTCCATCTTGGCTCACTGCAACCTCCACCGCTTGGGTTCAAGTGATCCTCTCACCTCAGCCTCCCCAGTAGCTGGGACTACAGGCGTGGACCACCATGCCTCGCTAACTTTTGTGTTAGTAGAGACAAGGTTTCACCATGTTGGCCAGGCTGATCTTGAACTCCTGACCTCAAGTGATCTACCATACCTGGCCTCAGATAAGGCTTCTGATCATATTGTTCTAATCTGTATTCTTGGTACGTTTTTGGGTGTTTTTTTTTTTTTTTTTTTTTTTTCTGTCAGATATTTTAAAATTATTTCCAACTATTGTAAGTTTGCCTTTTTCTCTTTTTGGTTTTTTCAGTTTTTGCATTATACGGTTTAAAACTGTGTTATTAGGGGCACCTAATATTTATCTATTTTGAGATGGAGTCTTGCTGTGTCACCCAGGCTGGAGTGCAGTGGCACTATTTTCGGCTCACTATAACCTCCACCTCCTGGGTTCAAGTGATTCTCCTGCCTCAGCCTCCCGAATAGTTGGGGCTACAGGCACCTGCCATCATGCCAGCTAATTTTTGTATTTTTAGTAGAGACAGGGTTTCACTATGTAGGTCAAGCTGGTCTCGAACTCTTGACCTCAAGTGATCATCCACTTCGGCCTACCAAAGTGCTGGGATTACAGGTGTGAGCCACAAGTCCCAGCCAATATTTATATTTTTGTTGAATTTTTTTATCATTGTGAAATGTCCGTTATTTTTAAGAGTACTTTTGAGCTACACCAGCTTTCTTTTGGTTAATGTTTGTATTGTATATGTTTTCTGCAATAGAAAGACTTTTTAAAAAAAATCTGAGAATTTAAAATTTTTGTAGAAATGTATTTACTTTAGAATTTTTATATACAGACCGGGCGCGGTGGCTCACGCCTGTAATCCCAGCACTTTGGGAGGCCGAGGCGGGTGGATCACGAGGTCAAGAGATCGAGACCATCCTGGTCAACATGGTGAAACCCCGTCTCTACTAAAAATACAAAAAATTAGCTGGGCATGGTGGCACGTGCCTGTAATCCCAGCTACTCAGGAGGCTGAGGCAGGAGACTTGCCTGAACCCAGGAGGCGGAGGTTGCGGTGAGCCGAGATCGCGCCATTGCACTCCAGCCTGGGTAACAAGAGCAAAACTCCGTCTCAAAAAAAAAGAATTTTTATATACATATAGAATTGCTTCTGTATATATTTTATTTCAGGCTTTACTTTGAAATAGAATCTTGTCAGAGAACACTGTCATTTTCATATAATCTGGTAGAAGTTATGTGAAGGAAAAATGACAAAATTGTAGTATAAAAAAATGAAAGGAGTGATGAGAACATAAGAAAATTGGACAGATTTCATGATACCCATTATATTGAGTATGATCAGCGATCAGAAACATTTTGTGTGACTCAGATTAAAGATGAAACAAAAAGTTGAGCAATATTTGGGGAAGGATTGGTACATTATCACTTTTAAATGTTAAAATGTTAATCTCTTAATGTCTATTCAGTTTCAACTGTCTTTGGCAAGAATACTCTATAAACATTATGCTGGTTAATTGATATTGTATTATCAAAAGGCTCATGACATATGGTTTTTCTTTCTTTCTTTTTTTTTTTTTTTTTTTTGAGATGGAGTCTCCCTCTGTTGCCCAGGCTGGAGTGCAATGGCGTGATCTGCACTCACCACAATCTCTGCTTCCTGGGTTCAAGCGAGTCTCCTGCCTCACCCTCCTGAGTAGCTGGGATTACAGGCGCCCGCCACCACACCTGGCTAACTTTTGTATTTTTAGGGGAGATGGGTTTAGCCATGTTGGCCAGGCTGGTCTTGAACTCCTGACCTTGTGATCCCCCTGCCTCAGTCTCCCTAAGTGCTGGGATTACAGGTTTGCCACACACCCCCCACCCGGCGGCATATGGTTTTTGTACCTTTAGAGATAGATACCTAGATTGATGAATGAGTTTAGGTGGTGAGATTGCAAGATTCTTTGTTAAGCTCTCATTCATTAATGATCTTTCCAGAATCAGTTATTTATTTGGAGATTGTAATATGGAGTTTTGGTTTTGTTTGTTTGTTTCCAAGACAGGGTTTTTCTCTGTCACCCAGGCTGGAGTGCAGTGGCATAATCTCAGCTCACTGCAACCTCCGCCTCTTGAGTAGCTGGGATTATAGGCAACTAACACCACGCCTGGCTAATTTTTATACTTTTAGCCGAGATGGGGTTTCACCATTTTGCCCAGGCTGGTCTTCAACTCCTTACCTTAGGTGGTGCGCCCACATCAGCCTCCCAGAGTGCTAGGATTTCAGGCATGAGCCACCATGCACAGCACGGCCTTCCTGCTTTTTAGCAGAGTAAAATGTCTGAGCCTATGTTACATAGTACCTATCCTGACTTGGAATGATTTTTTTCCCTACAAGAAGTCCTGGTTCCTTTTAATGGGAAATGATATTTAGAGACCACAATCTAGACTCAGGGATACTTTTTCCTATTGGGCTTTCACTGTCCCTAGGCTTTTTTGGTGGGTAGTGTTATGTAAGAGTTTTGTTTTTTTTTTAATAAGAAGATCATCAGTTTATATGTATTGACATTTCAAATTCAGATTGTAGGTAGCATGCTTAGTTTCTTTGTTTTTACATTTGTACCTCTGTTCCCTTACACTGAAAGCCTCAGTTCTCAGCAGCAGTAATTCAGCTATATGTTTGTTTTATCCCGATACAGTGTATTCATATCCTGATGTGCATTAATAATAGGAAGTGATTTTTTAATATGGTAGTATATTTCATAATACTGGTATTACTGCTGACACTACAACTTTTTGCTGCTCTTCATTTCTCATTATACTACATTTCTAGTAAGGCTGTACAGACAAAATATCATATTCCAAAGTCACTTGAAATAATCCTCTGGGCTGGGTGTGATGGCTTACGCCAGTAATCCGAGTACTTTGGGAGGCTGAGGTGGGTAGATTGCTTGAGCTTACGAGTTGAAGACCAGCCTGCCCAACATGGCAAAATCCCTTTTCTATAAAAATTAGCCAAGCATGGTGGTGCTTGCCTGTAGTCCCAGCTACTTAGGAGGCAGAGGTGGGAGGATGGCTTGAGCCCAGGAGGTGGAAGTTGCAGTGAACCGAGATCACACCACTGCACTCCAGTTTGGGTGATAGAGCCACACCTTGCCTTAAAAAAAAAAAAGATGGGCCGGGCGCGGTGGCTCAAGCCTGTAATCCCAGCACTTTGGGAGGCCGAGGTGGGTGGATCACGAGGTCAAGAGATACAGACCATCGTGGTCAACACGGTGAAACCCCGTCTCCACTAAAAATACAAAACATTAGCTGGGCATGGTGGCGCGTGCCTGTAATCCCAGCTACTTAGGAGGTTGAGGCAGGAGAATTGCCTGAACCCGGGAGGCGGAGGTTGCGGTGAGCCGAGATCGCGCCATTGCACTCCAGCCTGGGTAACAAGAGTGAAACTCCGTCTCAAAAAAAAAAAGAAAAAAAAAAAAGATGATAATAATCCTTTATGTAGTTATATGCACAGCTTGATACACAGTTCATTTGTTTCAGTTTATTTTCTTTTTTTAGGGATTGCATTTCTTTAATAACTTTAAGTTTTGAAAATGTAGAACATTTACATTATTATGAATTCAAAACTATGTAACTGGAGATATTCAGAGAATTTTCACTTTCATTTTTTCTCTAGGTAATGGTGTCTTTCTTTTCGCTTATAAGTAGCCATTTTTATTGGTTTTTGGTTATTCTTCAATGTTTCTTGTTTTGTTTTGTTTTGTTTTTGAGACAGTCACACTGTTGCCCAGGCTGGAGTACAGTGGCATGGTCTCAACTCATTACAGCCTCTGCCCCCTTGAGTTCAAGCAATTCTCCTGCCTCAGCCTTCCGAGTAGCTGGGATTACAGGCACCTGACACTAGGTCCAGCTAGTTTTTGTGTTTTTAATAGAAACGGAGTTTCACCATCGTGACCAGGCTGGTCTTGAACTCCTGAGCCTGTTATTCACCTGCCTCGGCCTCCCAAAGTGCTGGGATTACAGGCATGAGCCATCGTGCCTAGTTAGTTTTGTTTTTTTTAATAAATAAAAGCAAAATCTGTTTATAAATTTGTATTTCCTCACCTTCTCATACAAAAGGGAGCATAAGTATTTTTCTACACCTTGCTTTTAACATTTAATCTTGGAGATCATTTGGTGTGAACATAGTGATCATCCTCAGTTCTTTCTACAGTGCATTGTATTTCACTGTGTATACCATCTTTTATCAACCAGATGGGCATTGTCTTTTTTCTTTATTTTTTTTTTGGAAACAGAGTCTCAGTCTGTCACCCAGGCTGAAGTACAGTGATGCGATCTCAGCTCACTGCGATCTCTGCCTTCCAGGTTCAAGGGATTCTTCTGCCTCAGCCTCCTGAGTGGCTGGGATTACAGGCATGCACCACCACAATGGGCTAATTTTTGTATTTTTAGTAGAGATGGGGTTTCACCATGTTGGCCAGGCTGGTCTTGAACACCTGACCTCCAGTGATCCACCCACCTCAACCTCCCAAAGTGCTGGGATTACAGGTGGGAGCCACTGTGCCCACCCCCCAACCTGTTTTTTTAGACAAGGTCTCACTTTGTCACCCAGGCTGGAGTGCAGTGGCACAGTCACGACTCACTGAACCCTCTGCCTCTCCGGTTCAAGCGATCCTCCTGCCTCAGCCTCCCAAGTACCTAGGACTAGAGGCACACACTACTATGCCTGGCTAATTTTTATATTTTTAGTAGAGATAGGGTTTCGCTATGTTGGCCAAGCTGGTCTTGAACACCTGACCTCAGGTGATCCGCCCACCTCGGCCTCCCAAAGTGCTGGGATTGCAGGTGTGAGCCATTGCTCCAGACCTTCATGAACATTTTCTTTGTTTTTGGGTCTTTTACCATTTTAAATACTCCAATGAATAGCTCTATAGAGAAGTAATTTAGTATTTTTTTTTGTTTTAGTGTATTTTGGGCTGGATTTCTAGACATGGGATTGCTATGTTAAGTAAATGCATGTGTAATTTTCCCTTCGTGTATTATAAAACTTGGATTTTTGCCAGTCTGATAACTGAGAATAGTTTCTTCGTATAGTTTTATTTTACTTTCTCTTAGTTTCATTTGGGCTTGTTTCCATATGCCTAAAGGCCATTTTCTTTTCTTTTGTGACTGTTCACATATTTTCCCATATTTTTATCAGGTTGTTGGGTTTTTTCCTGAAACCCGACATTATACGTTAGAGATAGTTACTGTAGTAGACTGTCAACCAATTTTTACTTTAGGTGATTTGAAGAGTATCTTGTCAGTGGCAAAAACAAATGCAGAAGAAGCTTCTTAATTTCTGAACTACCATAGAAAGACAAGCTTTCTGCTCATGATAGTGATAATTTTTATATGCTTTTAAGACTATACTCTTAGTGATACTATTAAATTGTCCTTAGAATTTAATAATCACAGCTGGGCGTGGTGGCTCACACTTGTAATCCCAGCCACTTTGGGAGCCCGAGGCAGGCGAATCACCTGAGGTCAGGTGTTTGAGACCAGCCTGGCCAACATGGTGAATACCAAAAATACAAAAAAAAAATTTATCCAGGTGTAGTGGTGTGCACTTGTAGTCCCAGCTACTCAGGAGGCTGAGGCAGGAGAATCTCTTGAACCTGGGAGGTGCAGTCTGCAGTCAGCCAAGATGGTGCCCCTGCACTCCAGCCTGTGCAACAGAGTGAGACTCTGTCTTAAAAATAAAAAGAAGAAGAAGTTAATAAGCACATTTAGGCATTACCTTCTAGTTAATTTCGGGGGCATAGTATTCAGGCAGAAAACTATAGAGGTAAATAATCCTACTTAATTGTGTTTCTAATACTGTTTGAGTACTTTTGAAAAGTAAGACTATAAGCTTCAGATTTTGATTATTATCTCAGCAAAACCACCTCTGCAATATCTGGTGCACTGTACGTTTTGAGACATAGTCATATCACTTGGTTATTCTCCAAGGTGTCCGAAAGATTGTTTGCCTTGTACTGGAGACTAAGGTGATAAGAGTCAGTGAGTTAGGGTTGGGCCTTCACCCCCCCACCCCAAAAAAGTCAGTGAGTTAATATCCTCGAAGACTTAAAAAAATAACTCATAGGGTGTTGCTTATCACTTTCTTTTACACATTGCATTACTCATACACGAACAGCTTTTCTTTTAAAAATACAGCTTTGTAATGAAATTCTAAAACAAATGTCTTTTCTGACAATTCGTCATTTTTCATGTGATTTCCAATTTAAAAATCAGATATTCTATTTTTCTAGAAGAACCTAACAAGACATGTGAGAGCAGTAACACTAGTGCTACCACTACCTCCATCCAGCCTAATCTGGAAAACAGTAACAGCAGCAGTGAACTAAATTCTTCCCAGAGTGAATCTGCTAAGGCAGCTGATGATCCTGAAAATGGAGAAAGAGAATCTCATACACCTGTCTCTATTCAAGAAGAGATAGGTAAGAATATACTTTATCCATTCCATTAAAGGGAGGTTTTTCTTTTTTTTTTTTTCTTTATTTTTTAGTTTTAAATTTTTTTAATGAAAGGCTGGTGGGGGTGGGAAAATTTAGATGTTCGTTGCCTTTATTTTTTTAAACACAGATAGCAGTTCCACTCAATGTTTTGTTTAAAAAATATACAAAAGCCACAGAGCGGGGAAGAAAGATCCTTTTCATACTACCCTCCCCAAAGGTAACCACCATCTGTCAACAGTTTCGTGTGTAACATTTTAGATCTTTCTGCGGTTACATTTATGTATGTATGTGCATAAAGTTTTGGAGGGGCTTTGGGTGATTTTTTAGTTTTAGGTGTTTTTTTAAATATAAACAGGATCATTCTGCATGTATTGTTCTGCATCCTGCTTTTTTAAACTCAGTGATACATGTAGAGAATCTTTTTCTGTAATGAATTGAATTTATTTTTTTTTAACTGCTGCATGGTACCCCAGAGTATGGATGAACCATAATTCATCTACTATTTCTCTATTAATGGACATGTAGGTTGTTAACAGTTTTTCATTATTACAGATAGTGGTGTTTTTGAACATCCGTAACATGTATCTTTGTGTACTTGCACAGGTATTTCTGGCACTATAGAAATAGTAAGTGGACTTGCTGGTAGCTACATTTAAAAAAACAGTGATGGCTACTACTTAATTGTATATCAAAGAGATTTATACCAGTAATTTAGATATAATCTGTTTCCTTATTCTCTCACTTAAATTCAACAATATCATTTCTCTTAACATTTTTGCCAGGGGTGAAAAGTATTTCATGTAAAAATTTGCATATCCTTACTCATGTGGTTAAGTTTCTTACATGTGTTTGTTGAACTT
This sequence comes from Sapajus apella, assembly GCF_009761245.1. Classification (NCBI taxonomy): domain Eukaryota; kingdom Metazoa; phylum Chordata; class Mammalia; order Primates; family Cebidae; genus Sapajus; species Sapajus apella. Next base: position 17,351,253 of record NW_022436988.1, read on the forward strand.
CCTGTGAATTGCTTATTCATATCTTTTTCTCACTTTTTCCTAATGAGTTTTGTTATTTTTCCTTAATGAATTTTAGGAATGCTGTATGTATTATGGCTATTAATCTTCAATTTTATATATGTATATATTTGTATAGTAATTGCCTATTTTTGGCTCTGTGTTGTCATGCAGAAATTTTTACATTTTTATATAGTTAAATTTACGAATCTTTAGAGTTTCTCGGGATTTTGTGTTTTATTAAGGAGGGCTATCCCCATCCCAAGAATATACATACATTTTACAGTAATTCTTCATAATACTTCTATAACTTTGTTTTCAGTCTGTCCAAAGTGTAATTTTCATTTGATCTGAGTTGGAAATCTGTTTTAATTAGGACTTTTTCAGTCACAAGTGATCAAACCAACTTAAAATAACTTAAGCTGGAATTTAATTAGCTCATAGAGTTGGGAAGTTCCAGCCATCATCAGGCATAACTGGACCCTCAGATATCGAACTCTTTGTTTTCCTCTCTTTCTCTCTCACCTTTCAGGTCTACATATATTTGTGTATGTGAACCTCATTCTCTCCCAACACAGGCAGGCTTTTCCAATGTGGCAGGGAAGAAGGCACCAGCAAGTTGTATTTATACCTTTCCAAGGTCTATGACCCAAAGACAAGGCCCCTGCTTCTGCTCCAAATCAAAAGTCCTTGAGGAAGGAATTTGAGTGGCTTATCTTGGATCACATTCTTTCTACCCCTATGGCCAGGGTAGGCAGGGTAGTACGATTGATGCCTCCAGCAAAAGTATATGACTGGAGTTGGGTAGAAATGGTTTTCCCAGGAAAGAGGGATGCTGCAAAGATTATAGCATAGTAAATATCTCCAGTCCATCCTTTGGTAGGTCAGCACATGTGTGTACTCACATTTGTTCTCATACATAAAATTCAAAAATGGCTCTGCCTAATATAATGCAAAGATTTCACCCACAACTTAAAACTTTTTCAAAAATCTCTTTCCCACAGTTATATCCTGTCATTGTCTCTAGACCCAAATCTAGTATTTCTGTGTGTTGTACATTAATTTCGATAGATCTCGCTTATCTTGATCTCACAATTCATGAGCCACATTATCAATTTAACTGCTTATGACACTCATAAATATAGTGGAGGTGTTCTTTAATAAATCTGGATGCCATTGGTTTTCTGGAGAATGGCTGTGGTTGAGAGATGAGAAGCATATGAGAAGATTCTCCTTCTGGAGGCCATTCTGTTTTAGCTGCCTGGTTCCTGCCAGATGTTATTGGGGTTGGGTTATTGTGGACTTCTGTAGGATTAAACAGTCATACATCCTTATTTGGCAGGTTTGGGTTATTTTTCTGACAGTAGCACTCACTTGTAGATTCCTGGATTCCCAGCTACTACTTAATGCTCAGAAACTTGCTTTAGGGTCTCTGAAGGTGAACACCCTCCATTTCCCTGGTTCAACTGTCGAGTAGGCCAGTAGTCCTAGCCCTCATGTGAAGAGTTTGTATAGACTTCTGCCTCTGGTATCATTAAGCAATGAGTTGCAGAGGTTGATATAGATCTGTATCCTGCCATCAGGCTGTATCACAGGCTTCACTGCTTTATAATAGGAGGAATATGGCCTTTGGGCAGAGGGTGTTCAGTAAGGACCTCTGCCCTCAGCCTAGTTATCTTTCTCCATTCCTTTAAGTCTTACCCCTGTGGTTGAATTTTCCCTTATTTGCACTACCTTTAGCAAGTGACAAAGGAATTGACTCTGAGCAGTATTGGACTGTTGGCTCTGTATTAGGAAGCTTTTTAAAAGCACTATGTCATTCTCTTTCTGTTTTCAGGAAATCTGACCTAGACCAAACGATGTCTAAAAAGTATCTATTATAGAACTTTATACATGGTCCCAAGAACTAACCACCATAGTTCAACATCTTGTCATAAAACTCCATCATCTGAAGGCCGGGTATGGTGCTCATGCCTGTAATCCCAGCATTTTGGGAGGCCAAGGCGGGTGCATCACCTTAGGTCAGGAGTTCAAGACCAGCCTAACCAACATGGTGAAACCCCGTCTCTACTACAAATAGAAAAAAATTAGCTGGGCATGGTGGCAGGTGCCTGTAATCCCAGCTACTTGGGAGGCTGAGGCAAGAGAATGGCTTGAACCTGGGAGGCAGAGGTTGCAGTGAGCCGAGATCACGCCTACTGCACTCCAGTCTCAGTGACAAGAGTGAAACTCCATCTCCAAAAAGAAAAACAACTTGATGATCTGAGACCCAAAAGAAAATTGGAAGTCTCACCAACTGCTTTGCTACCACACATCCAAAGTGACTTGCTTAGCAGCCTGGGATGGCAAGATGCTCAGCACCCTCTCTCCGTTTTGACTTACTATTTAAGGAGGGCAAAGAGATGTGTTCTTTCTTTTTAAAACAAAAATCTGTGGAATGTAAGATAATTTTAATTACCATACCTTAAAAAATAGGGGCTGGAAATTTGTTGACCTACTTTTGAATTGTATTTTCTCCATTTTCAAAACTGTAGTAGTATGATACTTTGGAGTCAAAAATCTTAAAATATTCTACTGGATTATTTAGACTTTACTGGTTTTGATAAAAATCCATCAGACTTGCTTGAAAGGGGAATTTTTTTCTTTTCTTTTTTTTTTTTTGAGACAGAGTTTCACTCTTGTTACCCAGGCTGGAGTGCGATGGCGCGATCTCGGCTCACCGCAACCTCCGCCTCCTGGGTTCAGGCAATTCTCCTGCCTCAGGCTCCTGAGTAGCTGGGATTACAGGCACGCGCCACCATGCCCAGCTGATTTTTTGTATTTTTAGTAGAGACGGGGTTTCACCATGTTGACCAGGATGGTCTCAATCTCTTGACCTCGTGATCCACCCACCTCAGCCTCCCAAAGTACTGGGATTACAGGCGTGAGCCACCGCACCCGGCTTGAAAGGGGAATTTTATTGACTTATAGTATTGGGAAGTCAAGCCTCAGGTAACTTATTGGATCTGGGGAGCCAAATGAGGTTATAGAGGCTACTTCTGAATTTTGCCTTTTCATATTTTTCTCTTTATTTCTTCTCCATGATTGGCTTACTGCCTCCTGTTATTGATGATTTTCTCCATGTTATGGGAATAAAAGTGGCCAACTTCTGATTTACACCCTTCCTGCTTATTATTATCACAAAAAGCAAAGACCCTTTCTCCATCTCCAGATTTTAAAACGTGGAAAAAGATGCTTAAGAGGATTGAGCCAAATAGCCAGTCCTGGGACAGTCACTGTAGCCAGCTAGTGGTGTGCTTTGTCTGGCCATGCTGGGTCCTGCTGCCCACTCCAAAGGGGCAACATACTTGATTTGCATCCCTGGCAGAATCATATAATTAAAATATGGGAAGGCAGCTGTGAGGGAAGCATGTCCCCAAAGGAAAGAAGGGGCATGGAACAGGTAAAATTAACAGATGTTTACAAAATGGTCTTAATTTTTTCCCCAAAATGCACAGCCAGTTTTCCCAATCCTAGTTTTTCTCTATTTACTTTTAATGCCATCTTCGTTATATATAATATAGTAAATTATCTGTCTTTTCATTTACCAGTGCCACAGTGTCTTAATTTTTTTAAAGCTATAAATCAAAAAGGAAAAATCAGAGCTTATTCAACTGTCTGGTCAATAAAAATTGAACAGTGATGCAGTAGTTTTAGAATGTATACAATTTTTCCAGCCTTGGGCAACATGGCAAAACCTCCTCCCTACAGAAAATACAAAAAATTAGCCAGGTATGGTGGTACATGCTACTTGGTTCCAGCTACTTGGAAGGCTGAGATGAGAAAATCACCTGAACCTGGGGGGGTTGAGACTGAGGTGAATTGAGATTGTGCCACTGCACTCCAGCCTGGGCAACAGACTGAGACCCTATCTCAAAAAAAAGGAAAAAAAAAATTCAGCCAAAATGACGTTCATCAGTATATAAAAGCAGAAATTGCTCCTGGGCACTTCAGTTTGTCACTTTAAAAATTAAATTACTAGGAAAATGTTGAGAGGTCTTTATTAGATTATCAAAAACTAATTTAGTTTATTTTTAATATTGATATGCATACACAGATAATTATCTGAATCCCCAAGTGGAAAATCCATGACATTTATGTTTATAAGCTCAAAACTCTTTGGTATTTAAACAGAATTTCAGTGGAAATCTTTCCAAAACTTACACCTTTTTATACAGAAATCCATATTGAATGTATATAAGACAACATTTTGTTAGTTTGCTTTTTGAGTTATTATTATGTTTGTTACTTGTATGTTTGTACCAGCCCTTCCTGTTTTCAGATAGATGAGCTTTGAAACAGATAACCTAGCATGTTTGAATTTTTTGTGGAATAATAGATGACTCACAGTAAAGTTATGATACATTTTCTTTTAAACAAAGGACTTAAGGATTAATGATACTTTCTTTGCCATTCAAGGGCTTTTTTTTTTATCTGTTTACTTTGTGAATCTTACATATACACCAGATACAAGTTTTGGTGAAATAAGGTAGTTATAATTATTTACTTATTGTCAGCAATTGCTTTGTGGCCTTTTCATTTGACAATAGGTGACTTCAAATCGGAGAAGTCCAACGGGGAGCTAAGCGAATCTCCTGGAGCTGGAAAAGGAACATCTGGCTCAACTCGAATCATCACCAGATTGCGGAATCCAGATAGCAAACTTAGTCAACTGAAGAGCCAGCAGGTAGCAGCTGCTGCCCATGAAGCAAATAAGTTATTTAAGGAGGGCAAAGAGGTGTGTTCTTTCTGTCTAAAACAAAAATCTGTGGAATGGGAGATAATTTTAATTACCATATCTTAAAAATAGGGCTGGAAATTTGTAGAAATTTGTAGACCTACTTTTGAATTGTATTTTCTCTATTTCCAAAACTGTAGTAGGTAACAAGGTTGAAAGTATTAGGCTTCATAAATACAGTTGCGTACCCAAATTTCAGTCAAGGCATAAAAATGCTATGAACAGCTGATACACTTTCTTACTACACGATCAGTTTTATTGTACATATCATTCTAAAGAATTAATGCCTTCTTTACACGTATCAGTAGGCTATTTTGGGTTTTATACTTTATTAAAGAACTGTAGATGATTCACTGTTCAATTCTTGCTATGATCACTTCAGGTGAACCTGCAGCTAAAGGATGAGGCTTACCCATGGACAGCAGAATACTGTGGATAGGACAGCATGGGATCCCAGCTCTGATCATGAACAATGGGATTAAAGATAGGACTCAGTATCTCTGCCCTTCAGCTAGCCATGGTGACAGGACATGGCCCCTCTGTATCTCCCAGATATGAGAATTATTTGCAGGGCAGATATATGCAAGAATAAATGATGTTCTTAACATCACAGCAGTTGCTTAAAAGCAGTGGCTTTCATACTTCTTTTTGACTCTGACCCTCAGTCAGATACACATTTTTTCATAGCAGCCCTGTACACATACTCAAGAGCTTTGAAATAGTATTTTACTTTACTATGTGGGAAGCACTCTGATATTTTCTGTGCTAGCCTATTGCTTTACATTTTATTTTTTTAAAAGCTGAATAAGGCCGGGTGCCATGGCTCATGCCTATAATCCCAGTGCTTTGGGAGGCTGAGGTGGACACAGGTCAGGAGTTCAAAACCACCCTGGCCAACATGGTGAAACCTTGTCTCTACTAAAAATACAAAAAATTAGCCGGGCATGGTAGCAGACACCTGTAATCGTAGCTACTTGGGAGACTGAGGCAGGAGAATTGCTTGAACCCGGCTTGCAGTGAGCTGAGACTGCACCACAGCACTCCAGCCTGGGCAACAGAGCGTGACTGTCTTAATAAAAAAAAAAAAAACCTGAATAAGTCCCATTGTTTCTTTTCTTTTCTTTTCTTTTTTTTTGTCCCATTATTTCATAGTCCACTAAAGAGTTGGGATCAACTGTTTGAAAATATTATTTTGGAGTATCCATGGGGTCTTACACTATAGCTGGAATGATAAAAGGACCCAAAAGGGTGTTTTTAGGAGTATATTTTTGGTAGGATAGTACATGTGATAACCTTCATTTTCCTTTAAATATATGTTATAAACTTGAAAAAATGGTAGGTGAGTAATTTATATGTATGGTTTCATGTGTATATTTCAAATATTAATACATGAAAGTAGTCAATAATAGTATCTGACATGTAATAGGTACTTAATATGTGTTTTCTTTTTGCAGGCATATCTTGGTTGTTCAATTGTAAACAAGAAGCGTTAGGTTTTAACTTAGCTTGTACACTTCAAAAGTTCTATCATAAAATTTAACTGGCCAGGCATGGTGGCTCACACCTATAATCTCAGCACTTTGGGAGGCCAAGGCGGGTGGATCACGAGATTAGGAGATCAAGACCATCCTGGCCAACATGGTGAAACCCCGTCTCCACTAAAATACAAAAAAAGTAGCCAGGCGTGGTAACACACATCTGTAGTCCCAGCTACTCAGGAGGCTGAGGCAGGGGAATTGCTTGAACCCAGGTGGCAGAGCATGCCAGGAGCCAAGATCATGGCACTGCACTACAGCCTGGGTGACAGAGCAAGACTCCATCTCAAAAAAAAAAAAATGTAACTTAGTTTGAATGATTACCTTTAATTATTGAAAGATAGTTGATTAGATAAAATTTACATCTTTAATTGACATAAATAATGCAGTCTTTTTATTTTTTTGATCAGGTACTGGTAGTTAACTCTCAAGGAGAAATTTCACGGTTGAGCACCAAAAAGGAAGTCGTCATGAAAGGAAATATCAACAATTATTTTAAATTGGGTCAAGAAGGGAAGTATCGCGTCTACCACAATCAATACTCCACCAATTCATTTGCTTTGAATAAGCACCAGCACAGAGAAGATCATGATAAGAGAAGGCACCTTGCACATAAATTCTGTCTGACTCCAGCAGGAGAGTTCAAATGGAACGGTTCTGTCCATGGGTCCAAAGTTCTTACCATATCTACTCTGAGACTGACTATCACCCAATTAGAAAACAACATCCCTTCATCCTTTCTTCATCCCAATTGGGCATCACATAGGTAAAGGAAACTAAGGTTGATTTATTGATATAAACATACTAAATGTTTATAAAATGATGGTTATATTTGTGCTCTTGAAAACGTCATTACCAATGTGTTAATGAAGTCAATGTGGTCAGCAGACAGGAAGTTAGAGGGATGAGTGTACTTCTAACTTACTGAACCAACACTACTATTTGGAAGGTCTCTAGGAAGCAGAGTCTTTATCCCTGGAATCAGATGGAGGCCAAAGTTACAACTATTGTGCTTTTGATTTAAGATCAATCTAGTGAAATAATTTATTTCATTGCTTCTGAAATACAGGGCAAATTGGATCAAGGCAGTTCAGATGTGTAGTAAACCTAGAGAATTTGCATTGGCTTTAGCCATTTTGGAGTGTGCAGTTAAACCAGTTGTGATGCTACCAATATGGCGAGAATCTTTAGGACATACCAGGTAAGTGAATTCTGAGCCTTGTAAATGATGAATATTGGACATCCTTTTAAAATACTAACCTATTAATAATGAAATTTAATGTATTTAAGAGACCATATTGAGGACTTTACTTTTGGCCTCATTTTCTTCCTATGTAAGTTGTAAACATGAATGAATATTAGTTCTTTCTCTTTTTTTTTTTTTGAGATGGCATCTTGCACTGTCTCCCAGGCTGGTATGCAGTGGTGCGATCTCAGCTCGCTGCAATCAGATGTAAATAAGATTCCTAGCATAGTGCCTAGAACATTCTAGAATAAATACTAAAAAATGTGAGTACTCTTTCTAGTCAATAAAAATGCTATTTACTTTAGAAAATATTTTAAATTTTCACATACCAGATCTCTTGATCTTCATCACAATCCTGCATGGCAAATAAGAACTATTATTCATGGCCGGGCGCAGTGGCTCATGCCTGTAATATCAGCACTTTGGGAGGCTGAGGCGGGTAGATCACAAGGTCAGGAGTTCAAGACCAGCCTGGCCAACATTGTGAAACCCTGTCTCTACTAAAAACACAAAAAATTAGCCGGGCATGGTGACAGGTGCCTGTAATCCCTGTTACTTGGGAGGCTGTGACGAGAATCGCTTGAACCCAGGAGGTGGAGGTTGCAGTGAGCCAAGATCTCGACATTACACTCCAGTCTGGAGGACGAGAGCGGCTCATCCAGCCATCTCAAAAAAAAAAAAGAAAGAAAATTTTGTGACTTGAATCTGCTTTTCACCCCAATAGACTTGCTTTGTAACTTTAGTCATTCAAAAGTTATTATTACAAAACTAATGTAAAGTTATGGCAAATAATGGAAAGAATATTTAAGGGCATAAAGCAAAAAGTGAGAACTGTTTTATCTTCCCTGCCCCCGTCTTTTCTACAGAGCCTACTCCAAAGGCATATCCATATAGTTTTAAAAATACAAACACAAGCCAGGCACTGTGCCTCAACATCTGTTATCCCAGTAGCTAGGGAGACCAAGGTACTAAAAACACGAAAATTAGCTGGCTATGGTAGCACATGCCTGTAATCCAGCTACTCAGGAGACTGAGGCAGGAGAATCGCTTGAACCTGGGAGGCAGAGGTTACAGTGAGCAGAGATTGCACCTCTGCACTCCAGCCTGCATGACAGGGCAAGACTCCATCTTTAAAAAAAGGAACGTAATAAAATAAAATATAAATAATAAAATATATCACTTTCTACATCTATTTTATTTTATAATGTTTTTGAGAAAAGTAAATGTATGCCTACTAAGTGGTTTTCATCTGCTAAAGGTATGGCTCCCAGTTTTCTTTGGTGTTTCCACTACATACCTTTTTTTTTTTTTTTTTTTGACACAGGGTCTCACTCTGTCACCCAAGCTGGACTACAGTGGTACCATCAAGGATCACTGTAGCCTTGACCTCCCTGGGCTAAGGTTATCCTCCCATCTCAGCCTCCCGAGTAGTTACAGATGCATGCCACTGTGCCTGGCTACTACTTGTATTTTTTATAGACACAGAGTCTCATTATGTTGCCCAGGCTGTTCTCGAACTCTGGGCTCAAGTGATCTGCCTGCCTTAGCCTACCAAAGTGCTGGGATTACAGGTATAACACATTTCTGATAAGAGAGCAATTAGTGCAGTGGTTGCTATAACCATTTTAGAGAATGGTTTGACAAAAACAAAGTTAAAAATGCAATTCTTCTCCTTCCTGATAGGGAAGAGAAACTTTTACACTGTGCACATGAGAAGATACTGTAGCAGAGTGTTCCTTATAATATTATTTAATAATATATCATAATGATGAAATATGGAAACAATTCCTAAGCACTCATAATTAGACATGTTTAAATTGTGTTTTCATTTCATAATAGACTTACATAGCAGTGAGAAAAAATTAGAGCAGCAAGTGTCAAGAATCTCGTAAGTTTATAATAGAATGAAAACATTTGGAGGCAGTGGGAGGGGCACAGGGGTAGAATAATGAGGAAATAGAAACCCAGTTCCCCCCAGTGCACATATACCCCTTGAATCTAAAATAAAATAAAAAATTTGTAAAAGAGAAAACAGTTCCATCACTAAAAATACCTGAGGATAAATGTATATACTACATTTATATAGAGTTTAAAAGCATGTATGACAATACTATGTTACAGTATTGTTCAGGGATATAGACATTTGTAAAATTTTAAAGAAATGCAAGAGCTATGTACTTAAAATGTAAGAAATACACTTCTAAATAAATAAGAAATGCTCAAATATAAATCACAATGAAAACCAGAAAACATTTTGATCTGGATGTTCATGAAAGTACTACATATATTAAAATTTGTGAGATGCAATTAAAGACTTCTTAGGAGGAGTTGCTAGCCTTTAATGCTTTTATTAGAAAAGAAAAACTGCAAATTAATTAGCTAGGGGTACATCTCAAGGAGCCAACCCAAAGAAAGAAAATATTAAAGACGAGCAGATGTGATGAAATAGAAAACAAACGTAACTTAGATGCCATTATGTTTTACAAGCCTCCGATAAGATTATCAAGGGGGGTATAATAATACAGCACAAATAACCAAAACCAAGAATTAAAAAAGAGACATACTAACCAATGTTTCTGATTCTCTTTTACTAGAACTGGAATTTTAAAGCCTTCACAGAGTTTACTAACATAGTATTCAGGTTTCCTACATCCACAGAGAAAGGGGTCCACCTAGGAGTGGAGCAAGATGGTAGAATAGAAAGCCCCAACTGATTGTGCCTCACCTTCCATTCCCACTGCCACAGAAGGGGGCCCACGGAGTTCCTTTTGGGTGGGGAGAAGGGTTGGGAAGGACGCCACACTGATCTCTGTCCTTAGTAGGGCAGATGCCACACTCTTAGGCAGGAAAAGGATTTCTGGTTGTTTATCACTGTACCTGTCAGTGAGGTGATGGCAGGACCAGATGATTTCATAACATTTTTCTTTAATTTCAGGAACCAGATAGCTCTATTTAAACTTTTCTATCAGAATACAAAAAGGAAGAAATTTTACAGATAATTGTTTATGTTACTAATTGTTATGAAACTTGATAATTGTTATGAAACTTGATAAATAGAAATAGACAAATAGAAAAGTATGGTCCTGTCTCCTTTATTAATATTTATTATTAATAATTAATAGCAAATCAGTATGTCTGTAAGAAATATCAAAATATTGGTATGCAGATATATTCAGGAGTAAATTTAAAGTATAAGAAACCATGGCTAAATTGGCTTCACCTTAGACACAGAAGACTTGTCCAGTACTAGCAGATTATTAATACTATACCATTTTAAGATGTCAGCCAGGCGTGGTGGCTCTCACCTGTAATCCCAGCACTTTAGGAGGCTGAGACGGGTGGATCACGAGGTCAGGAGTTCAAGACCAGCCTGGCCAAGATGGTAAAACCCAGTCTCTATTAAAAATACAAAAAAAGTTAGCGGGGCATGGTGGCTGGCACCTGTAATCCCAGCTACTTGGGAGGCTGAGGCAGGAGAATCGCTTGAACCCAGGAGGCGGAGATTGCAGTGAGCCGAGATCACACCGCTGCACTCTAGCCTGGGTGACAAAGCAGGACTTCCATCTCCAAAAAAAAAAAAAAGTCAAAGAAAGGCTGTGTGCATGGCTTATGCCTGTAATCCCAGCACTTTGGGAGGCCAAGACAAGTGGATCACTTGAGCCTGGTAGTTTAAGACCAGCCTGGCCAACATGGTGAAACCCCGTATCTACTAAAAATACAAAAATTAGCCAGGCAGGGTGGTGCATGCCTGTAGTCCCAGCTACTAGGCAGCTGAGGCAGGAGATTCGCTTGAACCCAGGAAGAAGAGGTTGCAATGAGCTGAGATCACACCACTGCATTCCAGCCTGGGCAACAGAGCAAGATGCTGTCTCAAAAAAGTCAAAGAAAGGAAACCTTTTGATCATCTCATTAGATAACAAGAAGGTATTTTGTCTAAGCTTGTTATTATTTATTTGTTTCTTTTAATTTTAAATTTTTTTGTAGAGATGGGGTCTCCATATGTTACTCAGGCTGGTCTTAAACCTCTGACCTCAAGTGATCCTCCCACCTTGGCCTCCCAAAGTGCTGGGATTACAGGTGTGAGCCACTGCACCTGGCCTATTTATTTGTTTTTGTAAAACTCTTAGATAAATAGGAATATATGAAGTTTTTTTTTTAAAGATGTGTTTCAAAGCAAGTTATCATGCCTTTTGGTGAAACCCTTGAAGCATTTCCAATAACATTCAGGTGAAACAAAAAATATTCCCACTACTGGCCTGTCGAGGTGGCTCTCCCACCTGTAATTCCAGCACTTTGGGCAACCAAGGCAGGAGAATCGCTTGAGGCCAGAAGCTGGAGGCTGCAGTGGGCCATAATTGCACCACTGCACTCCAGCATGGGCAACAGAGTGAGACCCTGTCTCAAAAATAATAAATAAAATTATTAACATTACATTTTAACATTTCCTAAATGTACCAGGAAATGCAATTTGCCAAGAGAAATAAAACATATAAATACTGACAAGATATAGACACAATTATTATATGCAGTTGATCTAATTAATTAACACATAATTTTTTTCCACGCTGAACTGCACCAAAACTATGGCCAAAATTTTTAAAAATTACAAACCCACAGGGACAAGCGGAGCAACAGAAAATATACCACCTATAAAATTGCAGAAGCATTAATGCAGGTGGACAAATGGCAGCCTACCTAAGGAAGCCAATCCCGAGTCAGTGGGGAAAACAAACCTCAGAAGCCCTAAAAGCAGGAAGTACAGAGCCAGCCACTTTGGATGCTTGGCTGTAGTAGACCTGTTTTATGCTGCAGTCCCGCCAGATACCTTGATTGTGGTGAGCCCTGTCTCTTCAGGGTTTGCTCATGATCTCACCCAGTGATTTTGCCAAAAGAGGTCTGTAAATTTTCCTGAAAGCTGAAGCCGGGCTGTGACCCAGAGACAAGTATATAGTTTCCTGGGAACCTTCTTAGATAGTAACAATATTGCTCTGTGCAGCTAGTTTTATACTTGATGCTGAGTTTTCAAAGGCCAAACTTTATACTATTTGGGATATACACACATAGGTTATAAAAGTATAAGGAAAAGCAAGGGAATGTTTAGCACAAAAATAATGATTGCCAGGGAGTAGGACAAGCATCTGATATATTGCTTGTAGATAAAGTTCTGTTTCATAACCTGGTTGCATTTTACATATTTTTAAAAATTATAATGAAACAAATGATTCCAGGAACAACGACAAAAACCTCAAACACCTGGGGGGGGTAGAGAGAGAGAGAGAGTGTGTGTGTGTGTGTGTGTGTATGTGTGTGTGTGTGTGTTGAGACAGTCTCACTCTTCCACCTAGGCTGGAGTGCGGTGGCGCCATCTCAGCTTACTGCCACCTCCACCTCTCAGGTTCAAGTAATTCTTCTGCCTCAGCCTCCCAAGTAGCTGGGATTACAGACAGTTGCTACCATGCCCGGCTAATTTTCGTATTTTTAGTAGAGACAGGGTTTTGCTGTGTTGGCCAGGGCTGGTCTCCAACTCCTGTCTTCAGGCAGTGATCCACCCTCCTTTACCTCCCAAAGTGCTGGGATTACAGGCATGAGCCACCACATTAGGCCAAATATAACAAGAAATATTCAAGGCCTTTGTAAAGCAATCTTTAGGCCAGGTGTGGTGGCACATGCCTATAATCCCAGCACTTTGGGGGGGGTGAGGCAGGAGGATTGCTTGACCAGCCTGGGCAATATAGGGAGACCCTGTCTCCACCAATAAAAAATAATAATAATTAATTAATTAAAAAATTAAAAAGCAATCTTTAAAGCTTAACTAAAGACATGAAAGACACTTTGCATTGTGAACAAGATTTTCCATCCTGGGGCAGGGGACACTTGACCAAAATGATACTAATATTTGATCTAGAAAAGTTAATGTGCAAGAATACTGAGCACAGTAGCTCACGCCTGTATTCCCAACATTTTGAGAGGTCGAGGAGGGAGGATCAACTTGAAGCGAGGAGTTTGAGACCAGCCTGGGCAATATAGCAAGACCCTGTCTCTACAAAAAAATAAAAATTGGCCAGGAGTGGTGGTGTGCAACTGTAATGCCGGCTACTTGGGAGGCTGAGCCCAGAAGTTGGAGGAGGATTGCTTGAGTCTGAGAGTTCAAGGCTGTGGTGAGCTGTGATTGCACCACTGCACTACATCCTGGGCAACAGCAAAACAACCTGTCTTTAAAAAAAAGAAAAAAAAAGTTAATGTGTAAGAATAACCAAAAGGGGGGGAAAAGATGTTAGTGGAAAAGGTACTAGATATGAGAGCACATTTTGGAGCTTCAGTAATTTGTTCTACAGAAAAAACAAATCAGTAGAGAATCTAAAAATAGACCTAAGTATGGGGCTTTAGCCATGGTAGCATTGCACATCACAAAGGGAAAGAGAGCATGTTTCGGAAAATATCACTTACATCTCTGCCTTAGCAAAAAATATTTAGATTGATGAAAAAATTTTTGAAACCCCAAAACCCTAAAAACAAAAGAAAACTTTAATAAGAAAGCGTGAATTAATTTATGTTTTTGTTGTGATACTTTCTTTTTAAACAGATAAAAAATCCAGATGCCATAGAGGAAAAAAGTGGATACATGTATTTAAAATTCTGAGTGGAAAAAATGTTATTATAATCAAACTCAAAAGACAGATGACAAACTGAGGAAAAACATTTGTACTACAAATGGAAAATTTTCTTAATTGACAAAGACCTTTTATAAATGAAAAGTACTAATAGTCTAATACAGACAAGACAAAGGATTTGAACAGGCATTTTGCAGAAAAATAAATATGAAAGGCCAGTAGACATAAAAAATGATTACTTCTCTCATAATTAAAAACAATGGGATAGTATTTTTTACCTCTGAGTTTGACTAATGGTTTTAGAAGTTCAGTACTAACTCAGCATAAGTGAAGGTAAAAGAACACAGGGTGGCTTTACGATGGATGGTAGTATGGAGCTATGATTGCACTGTTCTACAAAGCAGTTTGATACCATATCTGTCAGCATTTTAAGTGCAAGAACTTTTGGACCCAGCCATCTCACCACAGGAGGATATAGAGGGCTACTCCCCAGGTTTACCAAGAATTACATAAAATGTTGTTTGTTATGACTTTGACTGTGATAGCAAAACACCGCAAAACCCTGGGCACCATGGAGAGATTAGGAGTGGAGTTGAAGTTCAGTCCATTCTCCTGATCCGATTTAGTTGACCAAGGAGAAGTAGAAGGAAAATCTGCCACTGGCATACCCACCAGCGTGCTACTCTGGGATAGGTAGCAGATTAGCTATAAAATGGCCTAACTGGCCTTGCTTCCTCCGCAAAGAGAAGCCTTTGTATTTGGTGATAAAAGGGACCTGTTTGCCTCATAGACACCAAGAACATAACTGAGCATCCAGCCCAGCTGTGAGCTCCTGGGGTGCCACCGCACTAGAGTTCTTCAGACAGTGCTCCATTCCTGGCCTCTGTCAGCGAAAATGGCCCAGTTGCCATGCTGGACCTGGCCTTTCAGAGGTGTCTAGAAGCCAAGCCCACAAAATCTCCGTGAGAAATCCTACACGGTCTTCCTGGCACAATCACTCCCTACTTACTCTTGTAGCCTGAGACTGTCAGGTTATCCGCCATGCTGTGCCTCCAGAACTTGTTCTTCTCCTTAGTTCCAGGAGTGTTGGCAGAGGGATGGAATTTGAGTACGTTAGCTCCCAGTGAGGATCCACTCCCTTTCCCCTCCTCCCATCAGCTTATGAGAGACTATTAAGAGCCTTATGGAGAATGTTTGCTGCACCAGTTGTGTGCAGTGAATAGGCATGAGCTCTCAGCCTGGGGGAGACTGTATTCTGGGGCCCTACAATCACAAGGACACAAAGCCTTCTTAAAAGTTGGGAGGGAGAGAAGAAGCAGGGAGAGAGATGGGGAGTTTTTGGTGGGGTAAAAGGAGGTAAAAAGACTGAAATCCCCTCCCACGTCTTTTCGGCATCACTACCCCAAGTTAACAGAAGGTCTCTATTCTTTCCACAGAGCTGTACATGAGAAATTGGCTGCACCTGGTTAGGGTGTGATAAAAGCAGTTCTTTTGCCATTAGTGCTCTTAGAGACAAAAGCTCCTTTCTTTGTAGGTTTTGCTTCATGTCTCTGTTTATGAGAAATATTTTGATTTATTAAAATTGAATCTAATCACCTAAATGTAGAGCTTTGCCACAGGCCTGGTCTTTACTGGTAGGTGCAGTGATTTCCTTTCCTGCCTGAGGAAGAGTGATGCCTGTGTCTCATGATTTAGGTCAATATGGGTTGACCTTCCTCATCCTTCCTCTCTCCAAAGTTGGGGCCTTATGGGCCCTTTTGTCTGTGGATGTAAGAAACCTGATTTCTGTTAATAGACCCTGTGAACACTTTAAAATCCCCAGTGCTTGTGAGAATCAGAAATATTGGTGGATAAAATAAACGTTTTTGGATTCTTTGGTCTTTGTTTTTAGAAAGGAAAAAACTCTGGAAACAAAGTATTCTTTAACAGTAACCTGGTGTAATAAATTATATTACATGCAGTATTCATGCAGTGGCATATTTTTTAATTCCTTAAAAAGATCTGTGTATTTTGATAAGGAAAGATCTTCTAAAGTAATTATCTATTGTTTAAAAACTGTAGTTGAGGGCCAGGCGTGGTGGTTCATGCCTGTAATCCCAACACTTTGGGAGGCCAAGGCAGGTGGATCTCCTGAGGTAAGGGGTTCAAGACCAGCTTGACCAACATGGAGAAACCTGTTTCTACAAAAAATTACAAAATTAGCCAGGCGTGGTGGTGCATGCCTGTAATCCCAGCTACTTGGGAGGATGAGGCAGGAGAATTGCTTGAACCTGGGAGGCAGAGGTTGCAGTGAGCCAAGATCCCACCATTGCACTCCAGTCTGGGCAGCAAGAACAAAACTTCATCTAAAAAAAACAAAAACCGTAGTGGTGGGTTGACTATAAAATACATATATATGGCTGGGTACCCTGGCTCATGCCTGTAATCCCAGCACTTTGGGAGGCCAAGGTGGGTGGATCATGAGGTCAGGAGATGGAGACCATCCTGGCCAACATGGTGAAACCTTATCTCTACTAAAAATACAATAATTAGCCGGGCATGGTGGCACACGCCTGTAGTCCCAGCTACTCAGGAGGCTGAGCAAGGAAAATCACTTGAATCGAGGAGGCAGAGGCTGCAGTGAGCCGAGATTGCACCACTGCACTCCAGCCTGGGTGACAGAGCAAAACACTGTCTCAAGAAAAAAAAAAAAAAAAAAAAAAATTCATATGTGTGAATATATAATGGATTGTGTAAAGAGATACATAAATGTTGGTATATGCATGAAATGTTTTAGGAATAAATCATAATTGTTTCTTATGCGGAGGCATGGAAAGGATAGCATTTCTTGTTTTTGACTTTCTGTACCCTTTGCCTTTTCTTATTAAGGAATTGTACAACTAATTTCTGTCAGTTGTGGTTGTCTGTTTTGTAGGATTATAACCAAGTCTGCTTTGTCTTCCTAATTTTTCAGTATTGCATTTTATCTTTTCTGTTTATTCTTTTAGATTAACTTTGTCTTTCTATTCATGCACTCTTAGGTTACACCGGATGACATCAATTGAAAGAGAAGAAAAGGAGAAAGTCAAAAAAAAAGAGAAAAAACAGGAAGAGGAAGAAACAATGCAGCAAGCGACATGGGTCAAATACACATTTCCAGTGAAACACCAGGTAATTTTTATAACAACCCTTTAAAATAGTGTTAGCCATTTCTAAGACTTTTATTCTGAAACTTTGAATACTTAACTAATTTTATTTTACTTTTGGCATAGTCTTTTTATTTATTTTTTTTAGACAGAGTCTCGCTCTGTTGCCCACTAGAGTGCAGTGGCGCAATCTTGGCTCACTGCAGCCTCTGACTCCCAGGTTCAAATGATTTTCCTGCCTCTGCCTCCCGAGTAGCTGGGATAACAGGTGTGCACCACCACCCTTGGCTCATTTTTGTTTAGTAGAGACAGGTTTTCGCCATGTTGGCCAGGCAAGTCTTGAACTCCTGACCTCAGGTGATCCTGCTGCCTTGGTCTCCCAAAGTGCTAGGATTACAGGCGTGAGCCACTGCACTTGGTCTGCTTTTAACATGGTCTTTTAATTAATATATGAGGAATGAAGTACATCTTTCTGGCAAATTTATAAAGCACTGATTTATCTTAGTAGAATATATGCGGTTTATGAGGCCAGTTTAATTGTTATAAATTTAAAATTGTTACTGTAAAATTGTGTTAAATTTTACATGCTAAAAGGGAGTATTTTTTTAATCTTTATTCCCAGTGAAAATTAAATTGATTAGTAAATTTTTTTGTCCCGACTTGGAAAAACCTGGGAATGATTAGTAAATTATATTTGCCTGACTTTGACACTTGTTTGGTAAAAATGTATGAAACCACATGTGGTTTATAAGCATTGTCATTGTTATTGTTTAATCAAAATGTTTTCATTTACACCAGGTTTGGAAACAAAAAGGTGAAGAGTACAGAGTGACAGGATATGGTGGTTGGAGCTGGATTAGTAAAACTCACGTTTATAGGTTTGTTCCTAAATTGCCAGGCAATACTAATGTGAATTACAGAAAGCCATTAGAAGGAAGTAAGTAATTAAAATTACATTTCCTGCATAGTCATTTCTGCTTAATTTTTCTTATAAATTTGTAGTATATTGACTATATTTTAGATAAAAACATTTTTCTGAAATTTTTAATAGTATTGCAAAATTATCAGTGTAGTTTACAAAACCCCTAAAACTTTAAAAATTACCTTTATTCACAGGATTTTGATGTCTCCGATTTCCATTAAAGAAAGATCATAGAAAAAAAAAGAAAGTCCATAAAATGAAACTCGTTTACAAGAGACCTCAGCCGCCTGATTATCTTTTTTCAAAATCTTAAGTTCAGGCCAGGCAGCCACGCGCAGTGGTTTGTGCCTGTAATCCTAGCACTTTGGGAGGCCAAGGCGGATGGATCACTTGGAGATCAGGAGTTCTAGACTACCCTGGCCAACATGGCGAAACTCCATCTCTACTAAAAATACAAAAATTCTCTGGGTGTGCTGGCACTTACCAGTGATCCCAACTACCTAGGAGACTTGAGGAAAATCACTTGAACCCAGGAGGTAGAGGTTACAGTGAGCTGATACTGCACCACTGCACTCCGGCCTGAGTGACAGAACGAGACTGTCTGGAAAAAAAAAAAAAAAAAAAATTCACACCAGACACAGTGGCTTATACCTATAATCCTAGTGCTTTAGGAGGCTTAGGCAGGAGGATCACTTGAGGCCAGGAGTTCAAGGCCAGCCTGGGCAACATAGCAAGACCCCAACTCTACAAAAAGATTTAAAAAAAATTAGGCAGGCATGTGGTCCCAGCTACGTCGGGGGGGCTGAGGCAGTAGGATTGCTTGAGGCCAAGAGTTTGAGGCGTCAGTGAGCCATAATTTGCTGTTGCACTGTAGCCTGGATGACAGAGGAAAACTTTATCTCTTAAAAAAAAAAAAATCTTGGCCGGACGCGGTGGCTCAAGCCTGTAATCCCAGCACTTTGGGAGGCCGACGCGGGTGGATCACGAGGTCAAGAGATCGAGACCATCCTGGTCAACATGGTGAAACCCCGTCTCTACTAAAAATACAAAAAAATTAGCTAGGCATGGTGGCGCGTGCCTGTAATCCCAGCGACTCAGGAGGCTGGGGCAGGAGAATTGCCTGAACCCGGGAGGCGGAGGTTGCGGTGAGCCGAGATCACGCCATTGCACTCCAGCCTGGGTAACAAGAGCGAAACTCTGTCTCAAAAAAAAAAAAAAAAAAAAAATCTTAAATTCAGTATTAATTCACTTCTGAGTAGTCATGTATCTGGTAACCTTAGCATTGTTGCACATAGAGAAAACTGGAAAGAAAGTGATAGAGGCTTCCAAAACACTGTCCCATAAATGAGCTATTAATTTAGTTTTTACAACTGGCTAATGAGCTTTAGTATTTAGCATTACAGAACTGTATAGAGATGAATTGCTCTTTTAAGAGACCATGTGTTTTTAAACTCGTGTTAAATGAGCCAGTTATTTCATGAGGATGCTAGGTGACATAGTGAAGACCACATATACTGAAAGTGAGAGAACACTGGCAGAACTTACGCCTCTTTCTGTGATTCTTTTCTTCTCTCACCAGTATCCTGCTCTCGACAGGATTATGGTTTTTTTGTGTGTGTGCTGTCTTCCTTCAGGCAGATCTTTCTGGAAGAAATTACTGATTTAAATAAAAAATAGATTTTGTTTAATATCTATTTTCTCTCACCAGTATCCTGCTCTCAACAGGATTATGGTTTCTTTGTACTCTCTTCCCTTCAGCCAAACCTTTCTGGAAGATGAAAAATAGATATACCTTGCTAGGTCCTTGGGATGTTTAGGTTAAAGTGAAGAGAAGGTAAAGAATAGGAAAATGCAGGCCGGGCACGGTGGCTCAAGCCTGTAATCCCAGCACTTTGGGAAGCCGAGGCGGGTGGATCACGAGGTCAAGAGATCGAGACCATCCTGGTCAACATGGTGAAACCCCGTCTCTACTAAAAATACAAAAAATCAGCTGGGCATGGTGGTGCGTGCCTGTAATCCCAGCTACTCAGGAGGCTGAGGCAAGAGAATTGCCTGAACCCAGGAGGCGGAGGTTGCGGTGAGCCGAGATTGCGCCATTGCACTCCAGCCTGGGTAACATGAGTGAAACTCCGCCTCAAAAAAAAAAAAAAAAAAAAAAAGAATAGGAAAATGCCTTTAAGGCCAGGTGCCATGGCTCACACCTGTGATGGGATACCAAAGCTGGGAGGATCATTTGAGCCCAGGAGTTCAAGAAACAGCCTAGGCAACATGGCAGATCCCCATCTCTACAAAAAAATGCAAAAATTAGCTGGGCATGTTGGTACGAACCTTTATTCCCAGTTACTCAGGAGGCTGATGGAGGAGGATCACTTGAGCCCAGGAGTTCAAGGCTGCAGTAAGCTGAGATCACCCCACTGTGCTCCAGCATGGGTGACAGAGCAAAAAAAAGCCTTTAAAGCCCACCAAGAAAATTCATCTAGACAGTGTTCTGTTTTGGAAAGCTTGATTATTTATTTATTTATTTATTTTTTATTATGGGAAGTTTAAAACATATACAGATACGAAGAGAATAATGAACTCCCAAGCAACCATCATTCAGCTTCAACAATGATCAAAGTTTATCACCTTTTTTTTTAAAAGGTGGGATCTTGTTCTGTCACCCAGGCTGGAATGCAGTGGCGCAATCTCAGCTCACTGCAACCTCCATCTCCCAGGTTCAAGCAGTTCTCCTGCCTCAGCCTCCCAAATAGCTGGGATTACGAGCGCCCACCACTACACCCAGCTAATTTTTGTATTTTTAGTAGAGATGGGGTTTTACTATGTTGGCCAGGCTGGTCTCAAACTCCTGACCTCAGGTGAACCACCCACCTTGGCCCCTCAAAGTGCTGGAATTACAGGTGTGAGGCACTGCACTGGCCTGTGGTATTAATGTTTATCCTGTAGCTGTGTTACTGATAGATATAGATACAGGTATATAATTTTTTTTTTTTTTTAAGAGAGAGCCTTACTTTGTCACCCAAGCTGGAGTGCAGTGGCATGAGCCACCATACCTGTCTACCTCTTTTGTTGTTGTTGTTTTTTAATCCTGCAGTGTTTTAAAACAAATCCCAGAAATCATGGTTCACCAAAAGTGTTCACGATGTTTTCTGAAACATCTAAAATTCAGTCATTCTTATACTCAATAAGACCTTTGTCTTTTTTTTTTTAATGAAAAAATGAAATATAACTTGCTGGAAAATACTTGTTTATTTTCACTAAACTCGATATATTAAATTGCTAATACTGGAAATAACTTTAATTATCCTGTACATGGTTCTTTTTAGCCAAAAATAATATGGATGAAAATATGGATGAATCAGATAAAAGAAAATATTCACGAAGTCCAAAAAAAATAAAAACAGAGCCTGATTCTGAAAAAGATGAGGTAAAAGATTCAGATGCTGCAAAAGAAGCAGACCAAAGTGAAATGGATATCTCAAAGATAACTGAGAAGAAGGATCAAGGTAAGGAGAGTCAACTGTGGAGGGCAGCCTGGGGGTGATAAGAATGCACTGGATCAGGGTCCTACCACAGGAAAGGTACTGCACTGTGTTTTCTTGATAATAGCTTTATTACAACATAACTCATATCTCATGCAATTCACCCAGTTAAAGTGTAAATTCAGTGGTTTTTAGTATATTCACAAAGTTCAACCATTACCGTGTCAATCTTAGAACATTTTCATAACCTTCAAAAGAAGCCTCATTTATACCATTAGTTACTTCCCAGTCCCTCCGCAAAGTGCTGCCAGCTTACCAGTCTACTATGGATTTGCCTACTTTGGAGAGTCCATAGAAATGAAGTCAGACAATAGGTGGTCCTTTATGGCTGGCTTCATCCGCTCAGCATGTTTTCAAGGTTCATCCATGTTGTAGCATGTATCAGTACTTTCTTTTTATTGCTGAATAATATTCCATTTTATGGATATGCTACATTCTGTTATCCATTCATGAGTTGATGGACACTGGGCTTTTTCCTCTTTTGGCTATTATGAATAGTGCGGCTCTGAACATTCATGCAGAAGTTTTTTGTGGCCATGTGTTTTCACTTCTCTTGGAGATATACCTAGGAATGGAATTACGGGATCATATGGTACCTCTGTTTAACCTTTTGAGGAACCACATTGTCTCTTGTAAAAAACTAGATAAGCTGGATAATGCATGTGGCTAGAGATATAACTGTAAAAGCCTATGCAAAATATTACGTGCAGGTACTGTAGTGTGCAGTAGCCTGCCGCATACTAAGTAATTTTTCATTATGACATTCCATTGTTTTTAGATACTAAGAATCAGAATATCTAAATATTTGGAGGCTGTGTGTTTCATAAAGTTCAACACTATCCATTGACCAGGAACTTTGACATATATATTTATGTTTAAGCTCTAGAGAGAAAATGAGAAAAATAGGTACTTTAAAATATATTTTTGGCTGGGCACAGTGGCTCATACCTGTAATCCCAGCACTTTGGGAGGTTGAGGCAGGCAGATCACCTGAGGTCAGGAGTTGAAGACCATCCTGGCCAACATGGTGAAACCCTGTCTCTACTGAAAATATAAAAATTAGTTAGGCATGTGCCACCATGCCTGTAATCCCAGCTCCTTGGCAGGCTGAGGCAGAAGAATTGCTTGAACCTGGGAGGCAGAGCTCACTAGCTGAGATCATGCCACTGCACTCCAGCCTGGGTGACAGAGTGAGACTGTCTCAAAAAAAAAGGAAAAAAAAAAATTATAAATTCCTGCTTTCAGAGTAAAAAATACATTTATATAAATGTCTTTGTTTCACAGATGTGAAGGAGCTTTTAGATTCTGAAAGTGATAAGCCCTGCAAGGAAGAACCAATGGAAATAGACGATGATGTGAAAACAGAGTCACATGTAAATTGTCAGGAGAGTTCTCAAGTAGATGTGGTCAATGTTAGTGAGGGTTTTCATCTAAGGACTAGTTACAAAAAGAAAACAAAATCATCCAAACTAGATGGACTTCTTGAAAGGAGAATTAAACAGTTTACACTGGAAGAGAAACAGCGCCTCGAAAAAATCAAGTTGGAGGGTGGAATTAAGGGTATGGGAAAGACTTCTATAAATTCTTCAAAAAATCTCTCTGAATCACCAATAATAACAAAAGCAAAAGAAGGGTGTCAGAGTGACTCTATGAGACAAGAACAGAGCCCCAATGCAAGTAATGATCAGCCTGAGGACTTGATTCAGGGATGTTCAGAAAGTGATTCCTCAGTTCTTGGAATGAATGATCCTAGTCATACCACAAACAAACTTTATCCAAAAGATCAAGTGTTAGATAATGTCTCCATTCGGAGCCCAGAAACAAACTGTCAAAAACAAAATTCCATTGAAAATGACATAGAAGAAAATGTCTCTGAACCTGCTAGTGAAGGCCAGGAACCCAGTAAGAGTAAAACAAAGGGAAATGATTTTTTCATTGACGACTCTAAACTAGTCAATGCAGATGATATTGGTACTTTGATCTATAAGAACAAAAAAACGCTCATACAAGAGGAAAATGACACCATTGTTTCTTCTTCCAAGAGTGCTTTACATTCATCAGTGCCTAAAAGTACCAATGACAGAGATGCCACGCCTCTGTCAAAAGCAGTGGACTTTGAAGGAAAACTGGGATGTGACTCTGAATATAATAGCACTTTGGAAAATAGTTCTGATACTGTGTCTATTCACGATAGCAGTGAAGAAGATATGATTGTTCAGAATAGCAATGAAAGTATTTCTGAACAGTTCAGAACTCAAGAACAAGGTGTTGAAGGCCTGGAGCCATTAAAATGTGAACTGGTTTCTGATAAGTCCACTGGAAACTGTGAGGACAGGCTGCCGGGTAAGGTAACTGAAGCAAATGGTAAAAAATCAAGTCAGCAGAGGAAGTTAGAGGAGAAACCAGTTAATAAATATAGTGATCAAATAAATCTAAAAAATACCATTGACAAAAAGAATAATGAAAATGGAGAGTCTAAAAAGAAAGGACAGAGAACAAGTACATTTCAAATAAATGGAAAAGATAATAAACCCAAAATGTATTTGAAAGGTGAATGCTTGAAAGAAATTTCTGAGAGTAAAGTAGTAAGTGTTAATGTTGAACCAAAGGTTAATAATATAAATAAAATAATCCCTGAAAATGATATTAAATCATTGACTGTTAAAGAATCTGCTGTAAAGCCATTCATTAATGGTGATATCATCATGGAAGATTTTACTGAAAAAAACAGCTCCGAAACAAAGTCACATTTACTAGGTTCGTCAGATGCTGAAGGTGACTACCGACATAGCCTTGAGACCCTGCCATCAACCAAAGAGTCTGACAGTTCACAGACGACCACACCTTCACCATCTTGTCCAGAAAGCAATTCAATTAATCAGGTAGAAGATATGGAAATAGAAACTTCAGAAGTTAAGAAAGTTACTTCATCACCTATTACTTCTGGAGAGGAATCTAATCTCAGTAATGATTTTATTGATGAAAATGGTCTGCCCAGCAACAAAAATGAAAATGTCAATGGAGAATCTAAAAGAAAAACTGTCATCACAGAAGTCACCACGATGACATCCACAGTGGCTACAGAATCAAAAACTGTGATCAAGGTAGAAAAAGGCGATAAGCAAACTGTGGTCTCTTCCACAGAAAACTGTGCCAAATCCACCGTCACAACCACCACTACCACAGTAACCAAGCTTTCCACACCCTCCACAGGCAGCAGTGTGGACATCATCTCTGTAAAGGAACAAAGCAAAATCGTGGTCACCACGACAGTGACAGACTCCCTGACCACCACGGGAGGCACACTGGTTACATCTATGACTGTGAGCAAAGAGTATTCCACACGAGACAAAGTGAAACTGATGAAATTTTCAAGACCAAAGAAGACTCGTTCAGGTACAGCTCTGCCATCCTATAGAAAATTTGTTACCAAGAGCAGCAAGAAGAGCATTTTTGTTTTGCCTAATGATGACCTAAAAAAGTTGGCCCGAAAAGGAGGAATCCGAGAAGTCCCTTATTTTAATTACAATGCAAAACCTGCTTTGGATATATGGCCATATCCTTCTCCTAGACCAACCTTTGGTATCACGTGGAGGTATGTACTTTAAAATGTATTTGGGGGAGGGAGAAAATTTTAAAAAGAGTTATCTCAAAAGAATGTCTCATTTTTTAAAAATGAGACAATAGAGATAGGAAGCATATATTAATGGCCAAAGTAGTAATGGAAACAGGTTACAAAAAGCTTCAAAATTGGCCATCTGGTATGTACTAAAGTTTACTTAGGGAAAAATATTTAAAGACTTAAAATTTGAGGGAATCTTTTAAAATGAAATTCAGTTATAACTTTCGTAAGACAGAAGGAACATGTCAGACACGATTGTTTTTGTGGTCTAATTTTCTGAGTTACTGCTCTGGGAAGAAGATAATCACAGAATTGGATAAACACCAACTTTCTGGAGTGTTTGTATTCTGTTTTTATTAGGTAATTTGTAAAAAATAAGACAAAGAAATATGACAGTAAATTTCATAAAGCTTATAATGTGAAAACCTTCCTAATGTAATTTATTTGCATGATAAACATTTGTTTTGGAGTTCTGTTATTTATGTATGAATAGGTAGTCTCTAAGATTCCTTAGAAATTATTTTAAACCCAGAAATAGTCCTAATTTAAACTTTTCTGGGCACTTTAGGTTTAGGGGATGAGTCCTAAATAGATAGTGTTGGCAGTTGTAAAAATCATGTAGTATTATATTGGGAAGGATCTTAGAAATTCTTATCTTTTGTGGATGTACAGTAATTTGCCTCTGGCTGCAGAGACACAGGAATAGTGCCGGGTTTTCCTAAATCCCAGTCTAGTGCTTTATCTGCTATATCACATTTCACTTATTTGTCTTTGCTTTCTCCTTTTTCATGTCCTTGTCTTTATCTTTTCACCCCTGTAATTGAGAAGGATGGAACATAAACATTGAAAACATGAGAGTTTTCAGAACACCTTTAGAAATCAGAATCAGTCATAGTTGTAGTTAGATTTTACTAGGTTCCTCAAATTATTATGTCAGCGAGTTACTGAGCCGTTTTCATTTCTCTTTAGGCTTCATTTTTGTGTGTCTTTTAATATGTTTCCAGTTTCTTTAAAAATCACACTTTTTTGGTTTCCTTTATATTACAATCAGCTAGTATTAGGGAAAAAATGTAAGTATTCTCTATAAAGGAATTTATTAATACAACCAGTCATAGTTTGTTTGACCAAGTTTTTTATAACTCATCTTTTGATTTGAAATAAAATATCATCACTCCATTACACATTCAATAGAGACAGCTGAAAAGTACAATTTCTCTGCAGGGCCTGCAATGAAGGATTTGCAGAATCCTGCAGGGAATCAAGGAACTCTTCATTACAATTCATGGATTTATAGGATTACTCTGCACTTTTCTGCTTTCTTCATTGAGAGCGGTCCCAAAATGTATCCTTGACTGTCCTGCAGGTAACTTCTTTCCCACTGGAAAAGTTACTATGTACTACAGATACTTTAATTAAAGTGACCTTGCAGTTGTGGAGGCAGATCATTCTGTTCTTTGTATTCTGAAATGGAGGAGGGTAGGCTCAACTGGGAAGCACTCTTCTCTGAACTCTCCAGGAGAGTTAGGTGCTGGTCCTGATCAAGTGTTGTTCAGGGCCCTGTTGTGCACAGCTGAATATCAGGAGCCTCGTATTACCGTGTCTTAATATGCACTGTGGCACAGTTTGTATTACTTGATTTCTCATTTTTTAATGGAAGGAAATACCTTCCATTAAACATTTTACATTTTAAACCAATACTGCCTTCAAATGTATGCCAACATCTTAATTTGCTGAAACAAATTTGAGAGAAGCATAATCCTTTCTGTCTAATGAAGGCATGGATAAATATGTAAATTGATCATGACTTTAGAATGCATTTTTAAAAAGCAGATTGCTATAAAAAGCCATGCACGTGAAATGCATTTTTATACTAACACTTGAATAGAATACATCTGATGGTTAGGAGTTAAGAATGCCAAAGGTGCATGTATAATCTTTATTATTAATGTTAAGGCTGAGCAATATTGGAAAACTTGTCTCAATAGGGCCTCTTTTTCCCTCCACACTATGCATTCCCTTGTCCCCGTCCTCCCAGGCCCTGATTCTGTGCTTCATTATCATGTTGAACTGGTAGTTGTCCAGTGCTGCCAGAAAGATCCTCCTAAAATGCCCCTCTATCCTGTGAATAGTCTGACCGAGCTAAAGGACTTGCTAACTACTGCAGCAAGGACTGGGGAAAGCATTTGTCACCTGTAGATCACATTCATGGAAAGTACTTCCCTTTACAACCCATCCAGTACTGGATAAATCTTAGAGTACTTAATATACATACCCTTTAATGCTCTTCTTTAATCTTTCAATTTGGTACTGTGCATTCTGGCTTCTGCCTTTCTCTCTCATGCCACCTTCATCTCTTTCTGTACCTCCAGACCCTTTCCCTTCAGCCATAAAACACTGGATGTGGTTTCTGGGAAGAAATGTGTACTCCTGCAGACTTTCCTCTGTAGCATATGTGTGCCCCTTGCCTTTGATCAGCACCCCCATGCTCTTAACTTGTCCTTTGAGACTTCAGCAAAGCTCTGTTCTCCATTCCTAAGCCAACTCAGATGTCCCTCCCTTGTCCTTTCTTCTCTTACAGCTCCTTGAGAACACAGATTCTAGTTCACCTCTCTGTCCCCAGCTCCTTTTACATAGTCTAACACGTAGAAGATGCTCAAGTGTTTTTTGAATAAATGCTTGAATGAGCAGACTGATCATGCATGTGCTGTGTTCCTCCCCAGTGTTATTTTCATTTTAAAATAAAGATACTTTAAAGTCATTGTTTGACCATAGAGAATGAGGATGAACTTTTCCTTTCAAATATATTTTTTTTTCTCCTATGATACTAAAGATCCCTAGGAATTACTATGGGGGTGTGGTTTGAAACTGACAGACACTTACCCCTCTTGGGCCATCCCTGCACTAGTTAATATTTCCTCTCTGATTTCCTCTTGACCTACTCTGTCCAAGTCAGAGGATTCATAGTGCAGTAACACAATGGACAAAATAACGGTGTCACAAGTAGATACGGGAAGTTAAGAAGCTGCAGCAACTTTTTGGCTAGAGCTTTCCCTTTCTCACAGTGTTCATTTTTCCAACTAAATGCTATTGATAGAAAGCATTGCATTTCATGCCAGGCACAGTGGCTCACACCTGTAATCCCGGCATTTTGGGAGGCCGAGGCAGGCAGATCACCTGAGGTCAGGAGTTCAAGACCAGCCTGGCCAAGGTGGTGAAACCCTGTCTATACTAAAAATGCAAAAATTAGCCAGGAGTGGGGTGTGGGTGCCTATAATCCCAGCTACGTGGAGGCTGAGGCAGGAGAATCACTTGAACCTGGTAGGCAGAGGTTGCAGTGAGCCAAGATCACTCCACTGCACTCCAGCCTGGGCGACAGAGCAATACTGTCTCCAAAAAAAAAAAAAAAAAAGCATTGCCTTTCACATGCAGAGTTGTTTGTTTGAGATTTACCTTCCACCTCTGTTAGAGGAGGAAATTATTTTTTTTATATGCTTGGTCTACACCATAATCAACCACTAAGTTCATTTAAGTAGTGTGAAAATGCCAACAAAGTATTCAGTCACACAAAGATACAGTGAATTCCATTTTAGGACATGATATTTAATGCAGTTGATTGAATTTATTTTGAAATATGTTTTTAGTATTTTTTAAGAATGTCTAAAAATTTCTTTTTTTTTTTTTAAGACGGGGTTTCACCATATTGGTCAGGCTGGTCTTGAACTCCTGACCTCAGATGATCCACCCACCTCAGCCTCCCAAAGAGCTGGGATTACAGGCGTGAGCCACTGCGCCCGGTTTGTCTAAAATTTTTAATAACTCCACACACAATGTTTAGAAACAGACATGAACACAGATTTGTCTCTTAATAAGTAACTACTATGATATTATCCTTTTTCTAATATTATTCATTGTAGAATTTAAAAACTACACTTCTAATGCTCTTAAAGTTTTTATTAGTATTAGTATTATTCATCTTTCAGTCATTCATGTTTTAAAGAACCATCATTTGGATGTAAAAATTTTTTGTCTATTTGGAAAGGTCTTACTAGATTAGTAAGATGCTTTTGGTTTCATTTTATTCTTTTTTTTTTTTTTTTTTTTTTTTTTTTACAGGGGGTTTTGCTTTTTTCACCCAGGTTGGAGTGCAGTGGAATGCGGTGGCATGATCTCAGCTCACTGCAACCTCTGCATCCTGGGTTCAAGTGATTCTCCTGCCTCAGTCTCCCAAGTATCTGGGATTACAGGCGTGCATCACCATGCCGGGCTAATTTCTATATTTTTAGTAGAGATAGAGTTTTGCCATATTGGTCAAGTTGGTCTCAAACTCCTGACCTCTCAGCTGGTCCGCTTGCCTCGGCTTCCCAAAGTGCCAGAATTACAGGGGTGAGCCACTGTGCCCATCCTCATTTTATTCTTTTAGAAAATTTAAACATTTTCAGGTTTTTTGTTTTAGTGAAAGTTACTCAAGATTTTTCCTTCCAAACTCCTTATCACCTTTAATAACAGTTATTTATTTCTCTATATTTGGTCTTCTTCAAAATTTTTCTAACGGATATTTTGAAATTAGGTAAATCTTCATGATTTTACAACCTTACAATGAAATATACTCTAAAATGAGTATATTTATATAAATATATATATTTATATGGCATTAAAGTGAATATAAGTCCTTTTTTAAAAAAATTGAGGTACACATTATTCTTATGAACAAAATTTTTCTTTTAAAGGACACATAATACCAAAGTCTTGCAAAACCATGCTATAAATACTGAAGTCATAATGAGGACAAGAAACACAGCCCTTCAGTTTAGTAGAGTGAATGTGAATGTGTATGTGTATATATACATATAGATATATGTATGGATTTCTTTGGTTTTCCTTTCAGGTATAGACTTCAGACTGTAAAGTCCTTAGCTGGAGTGAGCCTGATGTTACGGTTACTGTGGGCGAGCTTAAGATGGGATGATATGGCAGCCAAGGCTCCTCCAGGAGGAGGGACTACACGGACAGGTAAGGGGGGGTAGTTATTTTCTAAATTAAGTTTAAAAGCTAAAATCACTTGCTTGTTCATTTAATTTTAAGCATCTCTGTTTTCTTATTAAATGCTTATATTTTTAAAATACAGCTTTGGCCATGTGTGGTGGCTCTCACCTGTAATCCTAGCACTTTGGGAGGCCAAAGCAGGAGGATCACTTTGGCCAGGAGTTTGTGACTAGCTTGGGCAACATAATGAGACATTGTCTCTACAAAAATCTAATTAAAAAAGTAAAAAGTCAACCAGGGCCGGGCGCGGTGGCTCAAGCCTGTAATCCCAGCACTTTGGGAGGCTGAGGCGGGTGGATCACGAGGTCAAGAGATCAAGACCATCCTGGTCAACATGGTGAAACCCCGTCTCTACTAAAAATACAAAAAATTAGCTGGGCATGGTGGCACGTGCCTGTAATCCCAGCTACTCAGGAGGCTGAGGCGGGAGAATTGCCTGAACCCGGGAGTCGGAGGTTGCGGTGAGCCAAGATCGTGCCATTGCACTCCAGCCTGGGTAACAAGAGCGAAACTCAGTCCCAAAAAAAAAAAAAAAAAGTCAACCAGGCCTGGTGACAGGTGTCTTTAGTCCCTGCCACACATGGGAGTCTGGGGCCAGGAGGATTGCTTGAGCCAGGAATTCAAGGTTGCAGTGACTGTGGGCCACCAATGTAACTCCAGCATGGACAACAGAGCAAAACCCTGTCTCTAAAAAAAAATTTTTTTTTCAAATATGGCTTTGCTAAAGTTTGGCACATGCTATAAAATCCCTGGGGCTGGAAGGGAAAGTTCAGATTATAAAGTGCGTTACTTATGTGTGAACCAGTCTACATTTTTTAAAAGATATTCATTATTGTTTAATTAAAAATTTTAACTAATCCTTCTGGAGCCTTGTTGTTGCTGCTTCTGTCCTAGGCTTTTTATTATTTTGATTGAGTTTTGCCACCAGGAGCTCAGCTATACCTAGCAGCATTTTGTTTCGTTTAGAAATTTGCAGTGAGGAAGAAGCATGGTATTATTGCAGTCTGGCAGTGATCCTGTTAAATGTTAATGATCCTATTAATCAGTCAAATGTTTCCTAAAGTTTATTTCATGTGTGTCTCTTTTTGAAAGCACCAGATGTACCTTTTTAGTCTCTGAGTATTTCAGTTGGTTTTTAATACTGTGTGAATTAAATTACCATAGAAACATCTGAATCTGAAATTACAACAACAGAAATAATTAAGAGGAGAGATGTTGGTCCTTATGGCATTCGATCTGAATATTGTATTAGGAAAATCATTTGTCCCATTGGAGTTCCAGAAACACCAAAAGGTAAGGAATAGAAAGAATTCTGTTCTTTCATTATTAACCTGTTAGCCATGTATTTTATTGAAATTTGATTATTTTTTCTTCTCTCCATTCAACTTTTTAAAAATACATTTTTTACAACCCAAATTTTGAAAATGATATTTAAGTAGTAAACATATCAAGATTCTATTAGACACACAGTGATGCCTGTAAGACTTGTTCCCAAGCACAGCAGAGAGCTATAATAAAACTCTTGTAATTAAGGTGGGAGGCATTGATTGATACCAGACCAGCAGCTCCTAGAGAGCAGCCATCTCATCTGTCTGGTTAGTGGAAGTCCTGGCAACTAGTACTGAGTCTGACATGTAAGTGGTCAATAAAGGTTTCTTAAGGATTAAAACTATTGTGAAATACTTCAATAGTCAAGGTAGAAATAATCTAAGAGGCATAAAGAGTTACTCAAGAAATATTTATCTTGCACCAATACGGTAGGCACTGGGTGGCAAATACATAGAAAAATGAGACTTGGCCCCTAATCTCAAGGAAGCAAAGAAAAGCTTTTATGGTATTGTAATATCATTGTTACATGTGTTGCAATAAGATAAGAGAGTAATATTGGAAAAGAAGCAAGATTAACATTATTTTGTAGGTAATTATGAATGTCTGCTTAGAAAATTAATGCGAATTAAAAGTATTAGCCCTAAAAGGAGTTCAGTGTAGTATCCAAATTGAAAATATATAAACTCCATTTTATTTTATATAAACAATAAAAATATTTAGGTAAAAGACCTAGTAAGAAATGTATAAAAATTATACATTTTATACATCTCTTCAAAAATTACAAAAATATTGGTACCAGTGCACTCCTGTAATCCCAGCTACTCAGGAAACTGAGGCCTGAGAATCACTTGACCTGGAAGGTGGAGGTTGCAGTGAGCTGAGATCGCACCACTGCACTCCAGCCTGGGCAACAGTGAGCTGTGTCGAATGAATGAATGAATGAATGAATGAATGAATGAATGAATGAAATGTCCTTAGTTAGAAACATAGTGTTTTTATAAAAGTCGTTCTCCCCAAATATATACATTTAATTTTTGAAGCTTGATTAAATTAACTTGGGAGTTCTTAGAGAATAAATGAGAATAAACTTTTTGAAAAGAGCACCAATGAAACAACACCTGTTCCTAGTGGATGATAAATTTTAGCTTAATTAAAACAGTGGCCAAGCACGGTGGCTCATGCCTGTAATCACAGCACTTTGGGAGGCTGAGGCGGGTAGGTCATTTGAGATCAGGAGTTAGAGACCATCTGGCCAACATGGTGAAACCCCATCTCTACTAAAAATACAAAAATTACCCAGACATGGTGGTACATGACTGTAGTCCCAGCTACTCGGGAAGCTGAGGCACGAGAATCAGTAAGCCCAGTACGGGAAGATTGCAGTGAGCTAAGATCACACCACTGCACTCCAGCCTGGTCAACAGCGTGAGATTCTATCTCATAAAACAAAACACAAGGTTGTCTTGGCACAGAAAGAGCTCTGTTGATGGGCAGAGACACAGATGGGAAATGTACCTACCTGACAGACCTTCAGTCTCCTTGACCCCACAGCCTTTCATGCAAACCACTGCAGTCCCCTGAAATCACTTTTCTTTGGCTTATATCACTTGGTACAATTCAGGTCCTACTACCATTTCCAATTCCTTCTGCTGCTTCCTTGTGATTGAATATATTCCTACTTTTCATTTTTTAAATCTTGTTATGAGGAGATTGTATCTGTTCTTAGGTTTCAGCTCTCCATTTTATATTGGTACCTCTCAAATCCCCCTTCTCTGTGCGGTGATAGGGAAATGCCCAGGTGTGAGAAGGACATACGAGGCTTTTGTAGGAAGTTGTATTCGTGGTGGGGTCTGAAGGATGAATTGACATTAGTCCGACGATGGGGCAGGGGCTAGGAATAGTGCTTCAGGTGGAGGAAACAGGTTGGATGAAGGCTTATAAGCCTTTTATTTCAGAGGTCAGCAAACTGCAGCCATGAGGCTTGGCCTACCCTGCTTTTACTAATGAAATTTGATAGGCACACAGCCACATTTTAGTCACTTACGTATTGTCTTTGGCTGCTTTTGTGATACAAAGGCACAGCTAAGTAGCTGCAGCAGAGACCATCTAGCCCTTTAAGAAGAAAAGTTTGCCAACCACTACTTTTCATGATCGAAGATGCCAGAAGGACTTTAATTTTAGAAGCAATATTGCTTAAAATATTCTGATTTCCTTTCCAAAGAAACGCCTACACCTCAGAGGAAAGGCCTCCGATCAAGTGCACTGCGGCCAAAGAGACCAGAAACGCCCAAGCAAACTGGCCCTGTTATTATCGAAACCTGGGTAGCAGAAGAAGAGTTGGAATTGTGGGAGATCAGGGCATTTGCTGAGAGGTAAGGAAACGGTTAATATACCTGGTCAGCTATTTGAAGATTTTATCACTTCAGAATCAAGAAATTATTTTGTGTGTGTGTGTGTGTGTGTGTGTGTGTATATATATATATACACACACACACACACA
>NW_022436988.1:17385598-17389119 GCF_009761245.1 Sapajus apella
TTTTTTCTTTTGAGACAGGATCTTGCTCTGTCACCCAGGCTGGAGTGCAGTAGTGCAATCTTGGCTCACTGCAACCTCTGCCTCCCAGGCTCAAGCGATCCTCCCACCTCAGCTTCCCTAGTAGTTGGGACTACATGTGCATGCCACCACGCCCAGCTAATGTTTGTATTTTTTGTACAGAGACGGGGTCTTGCTATGTTGTCCAGGCTGGTCTCAAACTCCTGGGCTCAAGCAATCAACCCACCTTGCCTCCCAGAGTGATGAGATTACAGGCATGAGCCACCCCGCCCAAGGTGAAAGAATTTTCACTTTGTTTATTGAGTGAATCCTAGCTTGACTTTACTCCACCTTTGATTTTAAGTGCTAGCTGTAAATAGTTTAGTAAGGTCCTCTCTCTTAGTTTTAATATCTTGCCCATTTGTTGATTTCTACTTACCATAAATGTTTTATTTTTATTTATTTATTTTTTTAATTTTATTTTTGAGATAGAGTTTTGCTCTGTCCCCCAGGCTGGAGTGCCGTGGCACAATCTCAG
Source organism: Sapajus apella (assembly GCF_009761245.1). Lineage (NCBI taxonomy): Eukaryota > Metazoa > Chordata > Mammalia > Primates > Cebidae > Sapajus > Sapajus apella. Next base: position 17,386,134 of record NW_022436988.1, read on the forward strand.
CTTACTGCAACCTCTGCCTCCCAGATTCAAGCAGTTCTCCTGCCTCAGCCTCCCAAGTAGCTGGGATTGCAGGCATGTGCCACCACTCCTGGCTAACTTTTTTTTTTTTTTGGGACAGAGTTTCGCACTATCGCCCGAGCTGGAGTGCAGTGGCATGGTTTTGTCTCACTGCAGCCTCCACCTCCCAGGTGCAAGCAGTTCTCCTTGTCTCAGCCTCTGAAGTAGCTGGAATTACAGGTGCCTGCCACCAGGCCCGGCTAATTTTTTTGTATTTTTGGTAGAGACAGGGTTTCACTATGTTAGGCAGGCTGGTCTCAAACTCCTGACCTCATGATCTGCCCACCTCAGACTCCCAGAGTGCTGGATTAGAGGCATGAGCCATTGTACCCAGCCTTTTTTTTTGTTTTTAAGACAGAGTCTTGCTCTGTCACACAAGCTGAAGTACAGTGTCACAGTTTCAGCTCACTGCAAACTCCACCTCCCAGGTTCAAGGAGTTCTCCTGCTTTACCCTCCCAAGAGCTGGAATTACAGGTGCCTACCACCACACCCAGCTAATTTTTTGTATTTTCAATAGAGACAAGGTTTTACCATGTTGGCCAGGGTGAAACTCCAGACCTCAAGCAGTTCACCTGCCTTAGCCTCCCAGAGTGCTAGGATTGCAGGTGTGAGCCACCATGCCCAGCCCTGACTAACTTTTGTATTTTTAATAGAGATGGGGTTTCATCATGTTGGCCAGGCTGGTGGTCTTGAGCGCTTGACCTCAAGTGATCTGCCTGCTTCGGCCTCCCACAGTGCTGGGATTACAGGCATGAGCCACCTTGCATGACCAAATGTTTTATTTTATTTTATTTATTTATTTGTTTGTTTTTTTATTTTTGAGACGGAGTTTCACTCTTGTTACCCAGGCTGGAGTGCAATTGCGCGATCTCGGCTCACTGCAACCTCCGCCTCCTGGGTTCAGGCAATTCTCCTGCCTCAACCTCCTGAGTAGCTGGGATTACAGGCACGTGCCACCATGCCCAGCTAATGTTTTGTATTTTTAGTAGAGACAGGGTTTCACCATGTTGACCAGGATGGTCTCAGACGATCTCTTGAGCTCGTGATCCACCCGCCTCGGCCTCCCAAAGTGCTGGGATTACAGGCTTGAGCCACCGCGCCCGGCCTCAAATGTTTTATTTTTAAGTCAAAATAATATAATACCTTTGTATGATGTGAAAATCAACCAGATTTCACGTATATTAGATGCCAGATGCCTAATAGGGTAGGTTCTGATAAGTTTCTTCTTTTTTTCCTGCAGAGTGGAGAAAGAAAAAGCACAAGCAGTTGAGCAACAGGCTAAGGTTAGTGAACAGAAGAAGACAGAGGACATCAAGGCCCAAATAGAGGCTCTTCTAAAACAGCAGCACTTGACTTCCTGTCAACAGGAGGAGTTGATGCTGGTCCCACTTGACAACATGCATACATTTTTAGCCAAATTCATGTACACCAATGCACAGTAATGATGTATTCTTGTGGGATTTGGGTTTTGTTTTGTTTGTGTCTTTTTTGGAGACAGTGTCTCACTATCACCCAGGCTGGAGTGGATCACAGCTCACTAAGCCTTGACCTCCCTGGTTCAAGTGATCCTCCCACCTCAGCCTCCCTAGTAGCTGGGACTATAGGCACCCACCATGATCCCCAGCCAGTATTTGTATTTTTTATAGAGATAGGGTTTCGCCGTGTTCCCAGGCTGATCTCAAACTCCTGGACTCAAGCGATCACCTGCCTCAGCCTCCCAAAGTGCTGGGATTTTAGGTGTGAGACATATCTTATTGTTATTATTTGAAAACAGCTCTCTGGATACACCAAGCTGTGGTTTTGTAAAAAATATACATATTTGGAGGACATCTGAAATAAGATTTCTATTATTTTAGAGTTTTATGAGTAATTTCTGGGAATAATTTTTTCTTGTGAATTTCCAATCTGGAAAATTTCTGTAGTCTATGAAAAAGCAAATTATACTAAAACTCTTTAAGAGTTTGTTGTACATGATTATTATAAAGCTACTGATGGTTTCTTAGTGTTTTCATACTATAAATAATGTGCCATGGCCAGGCACAGTGGCTCATACCGGTAGTCCCAGCACTTTGGAAGGCCAAGGCAGGAGGATTCCCTGAGTCCAGGAGTTCAAGACCAGCCTGGGCAACATAGGGAAACCCTGTGTGTAATAAAAGAATAAAACAACATTTAAAAAATAAAAATAACAGTGTACCATATGTGCCTGAACATTGAGTACTCGAATAAAAGATGAGTACCACTTATTCCTAAGTTAGAAAATACTATAAGTTTTTACCAACTTCAATATATAAACGTTGAGGATACAGATGAATAGATATATCTATATACAATATTATTAACATAGTTATACATAAATATTTTAAAATCACATGTAAACTAAATTATTTGTTTCAAACTACTTTTCCCTCATATTTTATAAAATATTTTTTCATATTCTTGTGTATCTTTCAGTTTACTGTAGGTCTTCATCTTTACTTACATCAAAGTTTAGATGATAGCACTTTTCAATGCTATGTATGATGCTATCTGTCACAGGAAATCGATCACTAAACCCAAATATCTGTAACAACTGGCTAGTTGTTTTGTTTTTTATTTTATTGGGTGTGTTTTCTCATTTCTGCAATGTAACCAAATGTATTACCTTTTTTTTTTTTTTTGAGACGGAGTTTCACTCATGTTACCCAGGCTGGAGTGCAATGGCGCGATCTTGGCTCACCGCAACCTCCGCCTCCTGGGTTCAGGCAATTCTCCTGCCTCAGCCTCCTGAGTAGCTGGGACTACAGGCACGCACCACCATGCCCAGCTAATTTTTTGTACTTTTAGTAGAGACGCGGTTTCACCATGTTGACCAGGATGGTCTCGATCTCTTGACCTCGTGATCCACCCGCCTCGGCCTCCCAAAGTGCTGGGATTACAGGCTTGAGCCAC
>NW_022436988.1:17389519-17423100 GCF_009761245.1 Sapajus apella
CCGTCTCAAAAAAAATAAAAAAATAAAAAATAAATAAATAAATAAAAATAAAAAATAAAATAAATAAGTTTTTTAAAACTATGAAAGAACATTTGATTTCTGATCTTCCTGTTATATTCTGTGGGTTATGATGTATAATCCGGAGCTTGCAGAAAGTGGGACTCCACATTTTCCTGTGAGCACTAGTTACAGAGCAGAGCCTCATAGGCACTTGTTTTTTCCTTTTAGTCCATAGGCTGTTCTTGTTATCAGTGGCAGGGAATTTTGTATAATAGCATTTGAATTAAGTTTTCTTTCCTCAAAATTCCATCTGTATTCTGATGTTTAATATAATTTAAAATGTAATGTTCAAGAGCTTCTGTCATTTCTGTAGATATTTTTATTAATATAGATTGTTTAAAGATCTTGTATTCTAAGTCCATTATACATTAGTCTTTTAAAACATTTTAATTCATTGTCTTTTGCATCATTTATAGGTAATCACAGGGCCACAGATTCGCCCTGGTATGACCGTGATTAGAACACCACTCCAACAGTCAACACTAGGAAAGGCAATTATTCGAACACCTGTGATGGTACAGCCAGGTATTTATCCATCCAACATTATCATTTTACATCTAAACAGCGTCTAGGAAATATGTAATTCCCTGTATTTGGCGCTACATACTAGAAAATACCATTTGAATTAGTACTTTAAAGCATACTAAATTTCAAGTCTATTGTGAGATGTATTCATTGATATTATTTCATTTTGACATTGCCAGTAAAAGAAAAATAGGTTGAAGTAAGGTTATTAAAAATCTTAGAGAAACCACTAATAAATAAAATATATAGTTGAAGTAAACAGTCTGTATAGCAAATGACAGAAAAGCAAGGAGACAGCAAAGAAACATAAAACAAAATTACAAATGCCATGCCAGACATTCATTTATTACTCTTAATGTGACTAGATTAAAACTACCATTTTAAAAGTTGAAGACTGGCCAGGCAAGGTGGCTTTCCACTGTAATCCCAGCACTTTGGGAGGCCAAGGCAGGCATATCACAAGGCAGAACAGGAGTTCAAGACCAGCCTGGCAAACATGGCAAAATGCCATCTCTACTAAAAATATTTAAAAATTGGCTGGACATAGTGGCTCACCCACCTATAATCCCAGCTACTTGGGAGGCTGAGGTGGAAGAATTGCTTGAACCCAGGAGGCAGAGGTTTTTGTACCTTCACAAATACATACTTATTTAAAATATTTATAGGTTTGGCCGGGTGTGGTGGCTCACGCCCTGTAATCCCAGCACTTTGGGAGGCCACGGTGGGTGGATCACCTGAGGTCAGGAGTTCCAGACCAGCTTGGGCAACATGGTGAAACTGTCTCTACTAAAAATACCAAAAAAATCAGCTGGGTGTGGTGGTACACACCTGTAATCCCACCTACTTGGGAGACTGAGGCAGGAGAATCTATGTGAACCCGGGAGGCGGAGGTTGCAGTGAGCCGAGATCACACCACTGCACTCCATCCTGGGTGACAGAGTGAGACTCCGTCTCAAAAAAAAAAAAAAAAATTATATAGGCTTAAGCTGGGTGCAGTGGCTCACACCAGTAATCCCAGCACTTTGGGAGGCCAATATGAGTGGATCACCTGAGGTCCAGAGTTTGAGGCCAGCCTAGCTAACATGGTGGTGAGACCCCGCCTCTACAAAAAATACGAAAATTAGCCAGGCATGGTGGCGGGTGCCTTTAATCCCGGCTACTTGGGAGACTGAGGCAGAAGAATTGCTTGAACCTGGGAGTCAGAGGTTGTAGTGACCATGCCATTGCACTCCATCATGGGCAGCAAGAGTGAAACTGCATCTCAAATAAAAGATAAAAGTCAAAAAATATTTATAGGCTTTTTGGTGGAAAAGTAGTCCTTGGGTCATAGATAAAACCTTGATAAATTCCAAAAAGTAAAATGTGTATAGGCCACATTCTTACAGTAAAGCTAGAAATTAATATTAAGATACTATATTATGCTATAACAAGATGTATTAGGGAAAAAAAATAAAAAGACCTGGCCGGGTGTTGTGGCTCATGCCTATAATCCCAGCACTTTGCAGAGCCAAGATGGACGCATCACCTGAGGTCAGGAGTTCAAGACCAGACTAGCCAACATGGTGAAACCCCGTCTCTACTAAAAATACAAAAATTAGCTGGGCATGGTGGCAGGCGCTTGTAATCCCAGCTACTCAGGAGGCTAAGGCAGGAGAATCACTGCAACCTCAGGAGGCGGGGGTAGTAGTGAGCCAAGACTGGGCCATTGGACTCCAGCCTGGGTGACAAGAGTGAAACTCTGTCTCTAAAAAAAAAAAAAAAAAACATTATACTAATAACCTTAACTTGTTTAGAAGTATATAAGTATGTTCTAAGTAACTTTTAAGTTAAAGAAACATCAAACATCAAGTATGTAATTACAAAGCAATTCTCAAATAGCAACCTTAAGCCATGATGCTACAGTTAAACTTAGAGATGATTCAGTTTATTCAGTACATATTTGAACACCTACTCTAGGCAGTTGAAATAAATGAGTTAATAAAGCAGACCAAAAATACCCCTATTCTTAATCAGAAGTTAGAAATATAAATAAAACAAGTTTCAAAAGAAAACAAGGCCAGGTACAGTGGCTCACACCTATAATCCCAGCACTTTGTGAAACCAAGGCAGTCAGATCTGAACCTAGGAGTCCTAGACCAGCGTGGGCAGTGTAGTGAGACCCCAATTTCCACAAAAAAAGTTTTTAATTTAGCCAAGCTTGGTGGCACATGCCTGTGGTTTCAGCCACTTGGGAGGCTGAGGCAGGAGAATTACATGGGCCCATGAGCTCAAGGCTGCAGTGAGCCACAATCTTGACACTGTACCTCCAGCCTGGGTGACAGAGTAAGGCCTGTCTCAAAAAAAGAAAAAAGGAAAGAAAATGAGGGAGGAAATGAAAGCACAAGTAATAATAATTACAAAACAGACAGAAAAGACAAAAAAAAAATAGACCATTATTTTTAAAATCTAATCTAGGGAAAAGGGAAGAATATGCTTGTTAAGAGAATTAGGAATAAAAAAAAGTAAAATAAAAATAAAGTGAGCTTTTTTAACTCAAAAGAGAATTGGAGATCACCTGAGGTCAAGAGTTCAAGACCAGCCTGGCCAACATGATAAAACCCTGTCTCTACTAAAAATACAAAAATTAGCTGGGCATGGTGGCAGGTGCCTATAATCCTATCTGCTTGAGAAGTTGAGGTAGGGAGAACTGCTTGAACCCTGGAGGCGGAGGTTGCAGTGAGCCGAGATCGCACCACTGTACTACATATATATAACATGTTTCAAAAGAAACATATATAAAACAAGAGCAAGACTCTGTCTGGAAAAAAAAAAAAGAAAGAATTGGGTATAGGTATCCTTGTAGTAAGACTTTCAGAAGTCTCACTATCCGTACTTAGGACATAAATCTATTTGAATAGCAAGACATAATTAAATACTGTGCTAATAAATTGAATGTCTCAATGACATATCAACAGAAGAAATTTGAAAAGTTAATGTAATGTTACCTACAGCAAAGAATTGCAGACTTCATGGTTTTACAGGTAAAGTTCTTGGAAATGGGTAGGAAATAATTTTCTTATTATAAAACATGGTTCAAGGGCATAAGGGGAAAGATGGATAAAATCTTTCTTGTTTTACAAATTGAGCACCAATTCTAACGAAGTATAGCATAGTTTTTTTTGTTTGTTTGTTTGTTTGTTTTAAGGCAGTCGGCTTGCCTAAGTAGCATTTACCTGAGAAAAGAAAGGAAAATGGATTATATCAGTTAATGCTGCACGAACAATTGATAAGATTTAAGATTTATTATGTTTAAAACTTGTAGCTGTCAGTGAGGCAGGTAGCTACAAGGAAAGAAAGAGCTGATACAGAGGAGAAACTGAAATTTATAGGTGATGAATGTTTTCTATATGCTTAGAAAACTGACAGTTTTGGAAAATTGCCAGATAAACTGTAAATGCTGGTATTACTATGGAAACACAGAGCCCTTGTTGCATAATGCCCTATGTAGCTGTAATTATGTGTTTGTCTGACATGCATAAGTGAATCTGTAGTTTCCAAACCACTCCATCTCCAGGGTTTTGCTACATTTCTTCCCTGGAGTCTTGACGACCCTGTGAGGATAGGGTTTGTGTGATGAACTACCCAAGCCTGCCGCCTAGCTGTGCAGCACTCATTTAATGTACTTTAACGAAAGTCGACCTTAAACGAATTAATTCTTAGTAGTAATACTCTAAAATAGCAACTGTCATATATTCATCATTGACTCTGTGGCAGGGTATATGTGTTTTATACATAAACATTCATTTAATCTTCATATAAAGTAGATATTAATACTATCCCCATTTTACAGATGAGAAAATTGAAACTCAGAATGTTGAATAATTTCTCAAGCTATTAACCTGGGATTCAAACCAGATTTATCTCGGGAGGCTAAGGCAGGAGAATCGCTTGAACACGGGAGGCAGAGGTTGTGATGAGTCGAGATCATGCCATTGCATTCCACCCTGGGCAATGAGAGCGAAACTCTGTTTAAAAAAAAAAAAGAAAAATCAGAAGCACACAAAATTATATAACCAGGGATTTTACTATGGTGTTAAGTTTAACAACAACAACAAAAAGGTGTGGGGGAAGTATTCTGAATGTCAAAATGGATTTCATTTTATACATGTGCAGTAATAAGAAATATCATTCAGCCATAAGAAAACCACAAAGAAATATACATATATTCACAGATGAAAAAAAGGCAGAAACTAAATATTAAAAGCTTGAGAAATTTGATGTTATTCACTAGTTAGTAATGAGACTGTAAATGTCAAATTAGCTATCAGAAAATTACTGTTAGCAACTGTTCTACATGGGGGAAAATTCCACTTGCCTATTATAGTTTCAGCAAGTTAAACTAAAAAGGGCTTTTTGGAAGACCATAGAGCCATTTCAGTTAAACTTCATTCATTCAGTTCACATTTATTGAACAATTACTATGTAAGCATTATTTGAGCACTCTGCCCTAGTATTGAGGATATAGTGGTCCTTGCCCCCATGGTTCTCCCAAGCTGTCTATCAAATAGCTGTAAGAGAAACTTATTATTAATGCAATTGACCCAGAATATTCCAGATTCTTTATATTTTGTTTAAAATTCCTCTGAATTAAGTTTTTATTGTATTAGCATCTTTTTATTTATTTATTTATTTTTATCATTATGGCATCTTATTTTTAATGTTAGATTCCTAAGAAAAGGCAGCCTTATAAATGACGTATTTTACATACTCTTTTTTTGTCTTTCCTAGTATCTTTTTGGTTTTAGATTTATAGGAAGAATTTTAATTGGTTTTTTCCATTCTCCTATAGACAACAGAGACTGGATAATGGTTGGCAGTGAAAAGAGACTCACTGCCAACCAGGCAGGATCCCTGGGTGTGGACATACATCTGAATGTATCCTTGGGCTCTCAACATTTCAGTGTTTTTTTGAAAACGGAATTATTTCAATTCAAAATAATACCAAGGATGTATAAACATTCGTAATGTTTTGCTGTTTTGTATAGGTGCTCCTCAGCAAGTAATGACTCAAATCATCAGGGGGCAGCCTGTCTCCACTGCAATCTCTGCCCCTAACACGGTTCCCTCAACACCTGGGCAGAAAAGCTTAACTCCAGGAACATCCACTTCAAATATACAGTCTTCAACCTCACAGCCCCCTCGCCCGCAACAAGGACAAGTGAAGCTCACCATGGCTCAGCTCACTCAGTTAACACAGGGCCACGTAAGTGACATCGCTTATTTTAACTGCAGAGGTGGTCTTATTTATTCTTGCCGTAAGTTTAAAAACATGTACTTATTTAATAAGTTTTTAAATGTGCTGATTTGAAGAAATGACTACTTCCTGGAGTCAAACAGAAGTACTTTTTAGACAGGATATAATAAACCCCAATTAGTAGAGTAATCCTTAGACAGTGAGCTATAGCAATAAAACAGTTAACCCTTTTAATCACCAAAATTTTATTAGTTGGCTAATCTGCATGAGAAAAATAAAATTTGAGTACATTAAGCTGCTTCCTTGCAAGACTCAATATTATCAAGTATTCTAATATTGATTAATAGATTGAATGCAATTCCCATTAAAATCCCAAGAGTTGGCTGGGCGCAGTGGCTCACGTCTGTAATCCCAGCACTTTGGGAGGCTGAGGCAGGCCGATCACAAGGTCAGGAGATCAAGACCATCCTGGCTAACATGGTGAAACCCCATCTCTACTAAAAATACAAAAAAATCTAGCTGGGTGTGGTGGCACGTGCCTGTAGTCCCAGCTACTTAGGAGACTGAGGTAGGAGAATCGCTTGAACCCGGGAGGCAGAGGTTGCAGTGAGCCAAGATGGTGCCATCGCACTCCAAGCTGGGCATCGAAAGTGAAACTTCATCCCAAAAATTAAAATTACAATTTAAAAATCCCAAGAGTTTTTGTTTTTAATGAAACTTCACCGGCTGATACTAAAAATTTATATGGAGGTACAAAGTATTAAGAATATCTATACTGGCCGGGTACAGTGGCTCATGCCTGTAATCCCAGCACTTTGGGAGGCCAAGGCGGGTGGATCATGAGGTCAGGAGTTCAAGACCAGCATGGCCAAGAAACCCTGTCTCTACTAAAAATACAAAAATGAGCCGGGTACGGTGGCAGGAGCCTGTAATCCCAGCTACTTGGGAGGCTGAGGCAGGAGAATCACTTGAACCTGGGCAGCAGAGGTTGCAGTGAACCAAGATCGCGCCACTGCACTCCAGCCTTGGCAACAGAGTGAGACTCCATCCCATAAAAAAAAAAAAAAAAAAAAAAAAAAACAGAATATCTATACCTTTAAAGAACAGGATTATTTCCCCTGTATGATTAACCTAATATCCAAATTAGTATAGGCCAGGCGCAGTGACTCATGCCTGTAATCCCAGCACTTTGGGAGGCCAAGGCAATGGATTGCTTGAAGTCAGGAGTTTAAGACCAGCCTAACCAACTTGGTGAAACCCTGTCTCTAATAAAAGTGCAAAAAAATTAGCTGAGCATGGTGGCATGCACTAGTAACCCCAGCTACACAGGAGGCTGAGACAGGAGAATCGCTTGCACCTGGGGGGCAGAGGTTGTAGTGAGCCAAGATTGCACCACTGCACTCCAGCCTAGGCAACAGAGCAAGACTCCGTCTCAAAAAAAAAAAAAAGAAAACAAAAAGCTTAGTATATAATACTTCATTAATTAATATAGTGTTGTACAGACACAAGGAGAAGCAGACAGACCACCAGAACAGTAGAGAGTGAGGACATGAACCCCACGTATGTGGACAGTTGTTATATGACAAAGCTGACATTGCTGATCATTGAGGAAGAGATGACTTTTCAGTAAATGGTGCCGGGACAACTGAATATACATGAGAAACTGTGTAATTGGACCATTTTTACCTGACTCTACATAAACTCAATTCCAGGAGGACGAAAGTCTTAACTGTGAAAGGTAAAACTATAATACTTTTAGAAGATAAGATAGCAGAATATCTTTATAGCTTTCTTAACCACACGGAAAGCGATAACTATAAATTAAAGGATTATAAATTCAACTATTTTAAAAATAAGAACCTCTGTTCATCAAACGCACTACAGAGAGAGTGAAGAAAATGAGAAAAGGTATAAATACAACCAACCAAGGACTATTATATATCCAGAACATATAAAGAATTACCCCAAAATCAGCCGGGCATGGTGGCTCACACCCGTAATCCTAGCACTTTGGGATGCTGAGGCGGGCGGATTGCCTGAGCTTAGGTGTTCAACACCAGCCTGGGCAACTTGGTGAAACCTCATCTCTATTTTAAAAAAAAGAAAAAAGAATTACTACAAATCATGAAAAAAACAAAATCCAGATCAGTAGAGAAAAGGACAAACAGGCCAGGCACAGTGAGGTCAGGAGTTTTGAGACCAGCCTGGCCATCGCTGGGAAACCCCATTTCTACTAAAAATAGAAACATTAGCCTGGTGTGGTGGTGTATGCCTGTAATCCTAGCTGCTTGGGAGGCTGAGGCAGGAGAATTGCTTGAACCCAGGAAGCAGAGGTTGCAATGAGCCAAGATAAAGCACTGCACTCCAGCCTAGGCAATAGACTCCATCTCACAAAAAGTAAAGAAAAAAGGACAAACAAACATTATGAAGAAAGAAGAGATCTGAGTGTCCCAAATTCCAAAAAACTGCTGAACTTTATTAGTAGTGAAAGAAATGCATATTAAAACCATATGCTTAAGAAATTGGTACAAATTTAAATGTCCAACAAAACCAGGAGTTAGCAAAGACACAGAGCAGAAAGAATTCTCATGCACAGCTGATGGGCGTAGCAGTCGGTTAAGCCATTTTGGAAACCTCCTGGATGTTTTCTAGTAAATTTGAAGCTGTGCATGCCCGAGGTCCCAGTATACCTTCTAGATATATCTCTAGGAAATTCTTGGTCATGTGAGCACCAAGGTACATGGCATAAATACTCATAGCAGCATTGTTCCTAAGGGTCAAAAACCAAGAACAACCCCAATGTCTATCAAAATCAGCTAGATAAATTGTAGTATATTTCCACGGCAATAAAAATGAACAGACTTCAACCACACAGAACTACGCAGATGATTCTCACAAATATATAATGGTTGGCTAAAGAAGAAAGTAGCTATCCAAAAAAATACATGTTGTAAGATTCAGAAATAGGCAAAGCTAAGCTATTTTGTGTCGGGATACAGGGCTGCTGCATTGCCTGCCTGGAGGGGGCACCATTCCCATTGTATTCTTCGTAAATACTGCTCCTGAGGTTGTGAACCTCAGTGGCCCTGTATATACCTAAGATAAATACCAAAGTAAGAATGAAATACAATGTTATCAAAATGAGGATAGTGCTCACCTCTAGGGGATAGGGAGGGAATTAAGATCTGGGTGAGTCACGTGGGAGCTTCCAGCACATTGGCAATGGTGACCAGAGTGGTGGTTTTATAGGTGTTTACTTTGTAATTTTTAAATTATAGTTGGTGTTTTGTGTATTTTTGTGCATAAAAAATGTATTTTAGAAAAACAAGAGTAAATAAGCTTTGAGGAACTCGCACATATATGGAGCTTCCTAGTACCTGGACTTTGTGCCACCAGTTTTGGTCATTGGGAGTTTAGGGGAAGGTTTTTACTTTTGCTTTCTGGTTCTCCACCATGTTCCTGGGTATTCAAGGTTTCTAGTTTAATTAAAGTTCTGGAAAGAAGAGACAGTGCCTACAGAGTTTTAAATTTCTAGACCCCATTTTGGTAACTGCTCAGACCTTAATGATCCTCCTTACTTGGTGTTTGCGTTACATATCTAAAACCCTAAGCTTTTTACACTTTAGCACACACATACCTCATAGGTAATTTGGTACATATTGAAAGACAAAATTCAGGAGACCTGAGTTCCTCCTTTTATCTCACCTTTAAGTTGGGCAGAGCACTTGACCTTTTTTTTTTTTTTTTTTTTTTTTGAGATGGAGTTTTGCTCTCGTTACCCAGGCTGGAGTGCAATGGCACAATCTCAGGTCACCACAACCTCCAACTCCTGGGTTTAAGCAATTCTTCTGCCTCAGCCTCCCAAGCAGCTGGGACCAGTACTTGACCTTTCTAACTTGAGTGTCTTAGTTGGGAATAAGAGTAATAGGCCGGGTGCAGTGGCTCACACCTGTAATCCCAGCATTTTGGGAGGCTGAGGTGGGTGGATCATGAGGTCAAGAGTTCAAGACCAGCCTGGCCAATATGGTGAAACCCCGTCTCTACTAAAAATACAAAAATTAGCCAGGCAGGGTGGCAGGTGCCTGTAGTCCCAGCTATTCGGGAGCCTCAGGCAGGAGAATTGCTTGAACCCGAGAGGCAGAGGTTGCAGTGAGCCAAGATCTCACCACTGCACCCCAGCCTGGGTGGCAGAGCGAGACTTTGTCTCAAAAAAAAAGAATAAGCCGGGCGCGGTGGCTCACACCTGTAATCCCAGCACTTTGGGAGGCCGAGGCGGGTGGATCACGAGGTCAAGAGATCGAGACCATCCTGGTCAACATGGTGAAACCCCGTCTCTACTAAAAATACAAAAAACCAGCTGGGCATGGTGGCACATGCCTGTAATCCCAGCTACTCAGGAGGCTGAGGCAGGAGAATTGCCTGAACCCAGGAGGCGGAGGCTGCGGTGAGCCGAGATCGCGCCATTGCACTCCAGTGTGGCTAACGAGAGCGAAACTCCGTCTCAAAAAAAAAAAAAAAAAAGAATAATATTTTCTCTGCCCATCCCACAAAGTCACACATCCATTGTGATACTCAAATGAGACAATATATATGAAGATGCTTTCTTAATTATAAAATATGAATATAAGATTATTTAAAATCAGAATTTTATGGGGACCTTAGTCATTCAATATTTTATGGATTGGGAAACTTGGATCTGGAGAAACAGTGTTGTTTGTGGACAGATAACTGGCTGTGGACAGATAACCATTGGGAGAGTTGAACTGGAACTCTAGATTGTTGATGTTTTTCCTACTAAGCAACGTAAATATTCTTACTTTCGCTTACCTAAATTCCTGCTGGTGCCATTCAGATACGCATTTTCATTATATTAAAGGATCGTTACACATAAAAATGCTATACATACAGATTGATGCTTTGAACACTGTTTACATATTGTGTTTTTTTAATTTTTTTTCTTTCATTCTTTTTTTTTTTTTTTTTCTTTTTTAGCTACAATTCAAGATGATACATGTTGTGTTTTTTCCACAGGGTGGCAATCAAGGTTTGACAGTAGTAATTCAAGGACAAGGTCAAACTACTGGACAGTTGCAGTTGATACCTCAAGGGGTGACTGTACTCCCAGGCCCAGGCCAGCAGCTAATGCAAGCTGCAATGCCAAATGGTACTGTTCAGCGATTCCTCTTTACCCCATTGGCAACTACAGCCACCACAGCCAGCACCACCACCACCACTGTTTCCACGACAGCAGCAGGTAGAGCTGTGGGTTTATCAGAAATGTCGGATGTTACTACTACACGTTGCTGGGTAACAGAGGCCAACAGGAGAACCAACATTTACCCTTGGAAGAATATGGCTCAAGCCAGTGAGCTCAACAGTTGACATAGTCAGCCTACAGCATCTCGAAGCTTGTAACCTATTTTTACAGGCTCCCTGTTACCACCACCCTCTCCCTCCCATTAAAAAAAGAGAGAAAGAAAAAAAAGAAAGAAAGGGGGCAAAAATAATGGTTATCTTGGTAACTGTGCCCACACTTACTCCTTGCCAGGCCTTGTAGGTGCAGATTGAGTCGTGGAGATGATCTCAGGGAGGGTGGGTAAATCCAGTTCATGACGTGAAATTGAGAGCAGGTCCAGAACCACTTTTTTGGCCTTCTGCTGCAAGTCATTATAACTAACTGCCACCACATCATGGGAGAAAAGTGAGGCTTAACAGTTAGCCTGGGCCAGGTGACCCAGCTAATTTCCAGAGACTGCACTTCAGAAGCCAGCCCTCTGGAGAGTTAGGAGGGTCTACAGGGGACAGCCAAGAAACAGGCCCAGGCTCCCCAGTTTAGGAGAGGCCTGCCCTAAGCATGTCTAGATGGAGCATTTCAAAGGCATAGACCTTCTATACTAAAATACCAAAATTCTCAACTTTATTTTACTTTATTTGTTTTGAGACAGGGTCTTACTCTGTCGCCCAGGCTGAAGTGAAGTAGCACCATTACTGCTCACTGCAGCCTTGACCTCCTGGACTCAAGCAATCCTCCCACCTCAGCCTCCCAGGTAGCTGGGACTATAGGCATGCTCCAGTATGCCCAGATTATTTTTTCTATGTTTTTGCTCTTGTGTAGAGATGGGGTCTCACTATGTTGTTCAAGCAGTCCTCCCACCTCAACCTCCCAAAGTGCACAGGCATGAGCCACTGCGCCTGGCCAAAATTCTCAGCTTTAGAAAATCCCCTTCAGATTCTTCTTTAACCACAGTCTTATGTTCTAGAATAATAGAAATGGTTCATCTTTCCTTTTTACAGGTACAGGTGAACAAAGACAAAGTAAATTGTCACCCCAGACGCAGGTACATCAAGACAAAACCTTGCCACCAGCTCAGTCATCAAGTATGGGTCCAGCAGAAGCCCAGCCACAGACTGCTCAGCCTTCAGCTCAGCCCCAGCCCCAAACCCAGCCCCAGTCCCCAGCTCAACCTGAAGTTCAGACTCAGCCTGAAGTTCAGACCCAAACAACTGTTGCATCCCATGTCCCTTCTGAAGCACAACCCACCCAAGCACAGTCATCCAAACCCCAAGTTGCAGCACAGTCTCAGCCTCAAAGTAATGTCCAAGGACAGTCTCCTGTTCGTGTCCAAAGTCCATCACAGACTCGAATACGTCCATCAACTCCATCCCAAGTGTCTCCTGGACAACAATCCCAGGTTCAGACTACAACCTCACAACCGATCCCAATTCAACCACATACATCTCTTCAGATACCTTCCCAAGGCCAGCCACAATCACAACCCCAGGTACAGTCTTCAACTCAAACTCTTTCATCAGGACAAACTTTAAATCAAGTTACTGTTTCATCCCCATCCCGTCCTCAGCTACAAACACAGCAGCCACAGCCCCAAGTCATTGCTGTGCCTCAGCTGCAACAACAAGTCCAGGTTCTCTCTCAGATCCAGTCACAGGTTGTGGCTCAGATACAGGCTCAGCAAAGTGGTGTGCCCCAGCAAATCAAACTCCAGTTACCTATCCAAATTCAGCAAAGCAGTGCTGTGCAGACTCACCAGATTCAGAATGTGGTTACAGTGCAGGCAGCCAGTGTGCAAGAGCAGTTGCAAAGGGTTCAGCAACTCAGGGATCAGCAGCAAAAGAAGAAACAGCAACAGATAGAAATTAAGCGTGAACACACCCTCCAAGCTTCTAATCAAAGTGAAATCATTCAGAAACAGGTAAAGTTATTAAGTAAAAGCAGCATGTTCAGTAGCTTGAATTATTGTGCTGTGCAGTAGACTTAGTGTTTGGTTGTGTTAGGTTTCCTAAATGAGACAAAGTCATTAATGTTTAAATTCAGAAGAAACACTGAATTGACCAAACGAAATATTGAATGACTGCTGTGGTGTGGAAAGCCTTCGTTGGATATGTATAATAGTCAGTGCTTATGAGGAATGACCTGTATTTTGGGAGGACTAAGATGGGAAGAATGGAGTTACGAGCTTTAATCATTAACATAAAACTTAAGGGTTTAACTAAGTTTTAAAGCCACTTCAGACATTATAGCAATTCCTTTGAAGTTACTCGAAGTTGTCATTCCTTAGTTTGCATAAAGACTGTGCCAGTTACGGACAGATTAAACTCATTTGCATTTCTGGTCACATCTTTGTAAAAAAGTAGCTTAAATAAAAAGTGGCATCATTCAGCAACATCTTGCAATGAATGGCATATTAGTGAAATAAAGCAATTTAGATGGGTTAGAATTAGTCTACTAAAATGAAGTCACACATAAAACATTTGATAGCGTTCCTGGCAGAAACCATCTTTTCATCTACCTGTAGCTTGCTTCGCTTAGCACTAGGCAGGAGTTTGAGTGTGGAGTTCAAGTGTTACCCAGTTGTGAGACCTTCATTCAGTTCCTCGGTCTCCCATTCACAGTTCATGAAACTCACTTATTCCTCCTTAGCTATAGCCTCTTAAAACCCTTCTCTTTCCAGCCACACAAGATTATTGCAATGATTAAATGAGGTACTATATATAGAACCACTTTTTAAACAGCAAATGTAAGGTGATACTCTTATGAAAGTGATGGTCATAGGTATTATATTTAAATGTACTATTACCTAGCTCTACTGTGTATCTGTAAATTGAAAATTACTACACTGTCTATCCCCTAATCTTTGTATAGGGAAGACAAGGGACAGCTCTTTAAAATTAATTCCTGGGAAGAAAGCATAATGTTAAAAATATGGCCTTTGGAGGAAGATAGCCAGGTTAAAATTTCAGCTATATTACTTATCGTTTCCAAACAAGGTGGTTAATTTCCCTGTATCTCTGTATCTTGTTTATAAAATGATTGCTATGGTTCAGTATCATTACGAGGAATAAATGAGGTAATGTCAAGTGCTTAGCTTAGCACAGTACCCAGCAGATGGTAAGCACCCAGGCCATCTAATAGCTGCTAATTTTATTTATGTTACGATATAAAATTCTTAGTTTCTTTAAAAAAAAACACATTTATGTGCTCAAATTTCTACTGTTGTTATCTGTGCACTAACCTGTGGTCATTATAAAATATGCGCTTTGGATCTATTCTGTCCTGAAGGTGGTGATGAAGCATAATGCTGTAATAGAACATTTAAAACAGAAAAAGAGCATGACTCCAGCTGAAAGAGAAGAGAATCAAAGGTAGGGGAGATGCAGGGTCTTGTTGTCTGTCCGTCTCTTCTCTTTATCGTGCACACGCACAGAGTTCTGAGTTTATACTTGTTTGTCTTGATTGAAGTTCATTAAATGAGAACACTTGGCACTAATAGTTCCTTATAACTGGTTTGAACCACTCTTGAAGTTTTCCTGTCACAGAAAGTTTGTGTCTCATCTGTAGAGGCATAGAAGAATCATGTCTTAAGCCTTTCAAAGTGAAATACCCAGCATTACATAGGTTGTATATTTTTCTCTAGAATGATTGTCTGTAACCAGGTGATGAAGTATATTTTGGATAAGATAGATAAAGAAGAAAAACAGGCAGCAAAAAAACGGAAGCGGGAAGAGAGCGTGGAGCAGAAACGTAGCAAGCAGAATGCCACTAAGCTGTCAGCTCTGCTCTTCAAGCACAAAGAGCAGCTCAGAGCCGAGATCCTGAAGAAGAGAGCACTCCTGGACAAGGATCTGCAAATTGAAGTGCAGGTAAGAGGCCATGTCCTTTTCTTCTGTGTCCAGTATTTAGCATCTAAGGTTCTTTTTTCCCTTGCCTTTTTAATAAGGTTTAAAATTTCAGTATGTTTTCTGGAATTTACATTTGTGTACATAAAGAACTGTGAGACGCATGTGTCTTAAGAAACAAGTCAGAGCGTTTATAACTAAATGTATATTGTATTCTCCAAACTGGGAACTCTGAGAGATTAGTCTCTTAATTGAAATGTTGTAGAACTCTGAGAAGAGCTTTTTATGTCTATGACATAGTCTGGCCAAAAGTAATCAGGAATAGAATTTCATGAAAAAAGTGCAGCCTGCGAAGTAACGTTGAAAGAATGAAACGTAGCATGTCCATTAAATAAGACAAATTTCACCAGGACGAGGTGGCTCACTCCTGTACCCGCAGCACTTTGGGAGGCCAAGACAGGCAGATCACTTGAGACCAGGAGTTTGAGACTAGCCTGGCCAACATGGCGAGACTTCATCTCTACAAAAAATGAAAAAGCCAGATGTCGTGGCACATACCTGTGGTCCCAGCTACTTGGAAGGCTGAGGCAGAAGGATCACCTGAGCCTGGCAGGTTGAAGCTGCCAGTCAGCCCTGATGGCACCACTGCACTGCAGCCTGGGCAACAGAGCAAGATCCTGTCTCAAAAAAAAAAAAAAAAAAAAGAAAGGAAGAAATAAAAATTTCTTCCTTGACTTGTAAATGATTCTGTAGGTATTGCTAACCTGCCTTCTAGAGGAATTTATTAAAAAATGAAAGTAGGCTAGCTGTGGTGGCTTATGCCTGTAATCCCAGCACTTTGAGAAGCCAAGGTGGGCAGATCATTTGAGCCCAGGAGTTCAAGATCAGCCTAGGCAACATGGCAAAACCCCATCTCTACAAAAAATATAAAATTAGCCAGGCGTGGTGGCGTACACCTGTAGCTCCAGCTACTTGGGAGCCTAAGGCAGGAGGATCACTTGAACCTGGAAGGCGGAAGTTGCAGTGAGCCTTCATCGCACCACTGCACTCCAGCCTGGGGAACACAGTAAGATTCTGTCTCAAAAAAAAAAAAAAAATAGGGGCCGGGCGCGGTGGCTCAAGCCTGTAATCCCAGCACTTTGGGAGGCTGAGGCGGGTGGATCACGAGGTCAAGAGATTGAGACCATCCTGGTCAACATGGTGAAACCCCGTCTCTACTAAAGATACAAAAAATTAGCTGGGCATGGTGGTGCGTGCCTGTAATCCCAGCTACTCAGGAGGCTGAGGCAGGAGAATTGCCTGAACCCAGGAGGCGGAGGTTGCGGTGAGCCGAGATCATGCCATTGCACTCCAGCCTGGGAAAAATGAGTGAAAACCCCCCTCAAAAAAAAAAAAAAAAAAAAAAAAATAGAGTAGACATTTATTTATACATACATACATACATATATATGTGTGTGTGTGTGTGTGTGTGTATGTATATATATGTATGTATATATACACACACATATATAATTTATACATAATTACACAGCTTTTTTTTTTTGAGACGGAGTTTCACTCATGGTAGCCAGGCTGGAGTGCAATGGCACGATCTCGGCTCACCGCAACCTCCGCCTCCTAGGTTCAGGCAATTCTCCTGCCTCAGCCTCCTGAGTAGCTGGGATTACAGGCACGCACCACCATGCCCAGCTAATTTTTTGTATCTTTAGTAGAGACGGGGTTTCACCATGTTGACCAGGATGGTCTTGATCTCTTGACCTCGTGATCCACCCGCCTCGGCCTCCCAAAGTGCTGGGATTACAGGCTTGAGCCACCGCGCCCGGCCTACACAGCTTTTTAAAAGAGAAGTAGGCTATATCAAACAATTCAAAGTCGGGCGCAGCAGCTCATGCCTGTAATCCCAGCACCTGGGTGGCCAAGGCGGGTAGATTACCTGAGGTCAGGAGTTCAAGAACAGCCTAGCTAACATGGTGAAATCCATCACTACGAAAAAATACAAAAATTAGCCTGGCATGGTGACAGGTACCTGTAATCCCAGCTTCTTGGGAGCTGAGGCAGGGAGAATTGCTTGAACCCGAGAGGTGGAGGTTGCAGTGAGCCAAGATCGCACCACTGCACTCCAGCCTGGGCAACAGAACAAGATTTTGTCTCAAAAAATAAATAAAACATTTCATAACATGTCTTAAACATTTTAAGAAGGTATGAAATAGGCCAGGCATAGTGGCTTGTACCTGTAATCCCTGCACTTTGGGACGCTGAGGCAGATAGATCACTTGAGCTCAGGCTGAGGCTGCAGTGAGCCAAAATCATGCCATTGCACTCCAGCCTGGGTAACAGAGCAAGACTGTCTCAAAAAAAAAAAAGATGAGAAATAGTAAGAAAATATTAATCAAACCAACAATCAACATTACCTAGCTTAGAGACATTAGAGATCTTCCAGTTAAAGTCAGAAACCCCAACTGTGCCAACAATCAACATTGTTACTTAGCATTTCTGGAAGTTCTGGCTAATGTGTTAAGTCAAGAAAAAGAAACCATAGACAAAAAATGGAGAAAAGAAGACAACATTGTTTTTATGTGTGATATGGTTATTACATCAAAACCCCAAGAGAGTAATTATTATAATTTACAATTCAAACCTGTGGACAATGGCTCACACCTGTAATCCCAGCACTTTGGGGCGCCAAGGTGGGCAGATCATTTGCGGTCAGGAGCTTGAGACCAACCTGACCAATGTGGCAAAACACAGTCTCTACTAAAAATACAAAAAAAATTAGCCGGGCATGGCGGCAGGTACATGTAGTCCCAGCTGCTTGGGAGGCTGAGGCAGGAGAAACGCTTGAACCTGGGAGGCAGAGGTTACAATAAACCCAGTCCAGCCTGGGTGACAGAGTGAGACTCAGTCTCAAAAAGATTATAATTCAGCAACATAGTTACAAGATAAACATTGAACCTACCTCCGAGCTTCAAACGATTCTCCTGCCTCAGCCTCCTGAGTTGCTGAGATTACAGGCTTGTGCCACCACGCCTGGCTAACTTTTTGTATTTTTAGCAGAGTTAGAGTTTCACCATGTTACCCAAACTGGTCTTGAACTCCTGACCTCAAGTGATCTTCCCTCCTCAGCCTCCCCAAGTGCTGGGATAACAGGCATGAGTCACCACGCCCAGCCAACAGGCTTAATTTTTTAGAGCAGTTTTTTTTTTTTGTTTTGTTTTGTTTTTTTTTTTTTTTGGCAGAAAAGCGATTTATTAGGCAGAGAGAGAAAAGTAGGGAGAGAGAGAAAGCCAGCTCCCACAGTGTCGTGGGAGGGGATCCCAGAGAGGGAAATCCCGTTTAGAGCAGTTTTACATGCAGAATGGACAGTTCTCATATTATTCCTCCCCCACTGACACACAACTTTCCCTGTTATTAACATTAGCATGGCACAATTGTTAGAATTAATGAGCCAATATTACTAACTGACATTTATATTTTACATTAAGCTTAACTTTTCGTGTTCTATGGACTTAGCAAATCCCAAATGTAACATATTCATCGTCACAGTATCATTCATAATAGTTACACTGTCCTAACAGTCCTGTGTGCCACCTTCTTATTCCTCCTCCTCGCTCCATGCCAATCTTTTTGATAAAATAATTTGTTTTTTAATAAAGCTTATACCTTCATTACATCTTTGAATATATTAGTAAAGTTTTTGTCAAATTGTTCTTTTTTTTTTTTTTTTTTTTTTGAGACGGAGTCTTGCTCTGCCACCCAGGCTGGAGTACAATGGCTCCATCTCTGCTCACAGCAGCCTCCTTCTCCCAGGTTCAAGTGATTCTCCTGCCTCAGCCTCCTGAGTAGATGGAATTACAGGTACCCACCCACCACCGTGGTTAGCTAATTTTTGTATTTTTCATTTGGAGTGAATTCAGATTAAACCATTGATTTTATTGGCTTTTTTTTTTTTTTTTTTTTTTGAGAAGCAGGGTCTTGTTCTGTTGCCCAGGCTGGAGTGCAGTGGTACAGTCACAGCCCGCTGCAGCCTCCTCCTACCCAGATCAGTTAGCCCTTCAGCCTCAGCTTCCCAAGTAGCTGGGACTACAGGCGCGTGCCATGCTAGCATGTCTGTCTAATTTTGGTTTTTTGTTGTTGTTGTTGTTGTTGTTGTTGTTGATGTTATTGTTGTCATTTTTTTTGTAGAGACAAGGTTTTGCCGTGTTACCAGGCTGGTCTCAAACTCCTGGGCACAAGCAAGTGATCCTCCTGCCTCAACCTCCCAGAGTGCTGGGATTACAGGCGTGAGCCACCATGCTTGGCCCTGGTTGTCTTCCTTTCATATTACATGTTTTCGTTTTCAAACATTTGAGTTTTGCAAGCTTATTTTGAGTAAGAGGAGTTTGTTTTTGTTTTCTCTCCTGAAGCCCAGTGTAGCCCAACAGGGAGCCAGCTCTTATCCCTGCCTCATAAACAGCATGTTAGTCTAAATTTCTCTTTTTTATATTTTACTCTCACTTGTATGTTTTTGAAGGGAAAGGGAGGATCAAAGTGTATGCCCCCTATACCATCTTGGTTTTCCCAAAATCCATTCTATGATGTTATAAATATATTATATGAACTAGGAAATGAAACTCAAGGGTTTTCCTAGTAAGAAGTTCAGTCTTTCTCTTTAAATAGAGAAGGGCTGTTGAATCATTTGTCACATTGCTTCTCTTTTGACTTTATAAGACTAGATAGTCTGTAGGGAGAGAAACAGATTTCTTAAACCAGGGCCATTGAGGTTTATTTGATAAAATGTTTGTGATATGTTTAAAAGTTTCCTGAGGTACTCACGTGATGATTGTTACTAGTGTAATTGGTGCATAGGGATGGGTGACCCTGCAAAGAGGGGCACAGCAAACTGTATTTCAGGTGCAGGTGGACCTTACCTTTAGGCAAATACTTGAAATTTTGGCAGGGGGAATCAAGTTTTCCTGTGAGTTTTTTGTTTTTGGCTTTTCATAGACATCTATGTGAAGTCTCTGCTTTAGAATCTATAAAACAATAGCTTCAGAGGCTAGGTGCAGCGTTGGGAGGCCAAGGCGGGAGGACGACTTAAGATCAAGAGTTTGAGACCAGCCTGGCTAACAGGGCGAAACCCCATCTCTACTAAAAATGCAAAAATTAGCCAGGCATGGTGGCAGGGGCCTATAATCCCAGCTATTTGGGAAGCTGAGGGAAGAGGATCACTTGAACCTGGAAGGCAGAGGTTGCAGTGAGCTGAGATTGTAGCACTGCATGACAGAGTGAGACTCCATCTCAAAACAAAAAAACTATAGCTTCAGAGATTCACTTAAATTATCATTTATATGCCAGGAGAGGTGTGGCTCACGCCTGTAATCCCAGCACTCTGGAAGGCTAAGGTGGGCAGATCACTTGAGGACAGGATTTTGAGACCAGCCTAGGCAACATGGCAAAACCCTGTTTTTATAAAAAAGAATTCACTGGGTGTTGTGATGCACACCTGTAGTCTCTGCTACTTGGCAAGCTGGAGGCAGGGGGATTGCTTGAGCTTGGGAGGTTGAGGCTGCATTGAGCCATGATAGCACCACTGCACTCCAGCCTGGGCAATCAAGTGAGGCCTATCTCCAAAAGTTTTTTTGTTCTGTTTCGTTTTGTTTTAGGCAGGCTCTCACTTTGTCATCTATGTTGGAGTACAGTGGTGGCATCACAGCTCACTGAAGTCTTGACCTCCCAGGCTTAAGGGATCCTCCCACCTCAGCCTTCCAAGTAGCTGGCAGTATAGGCATGTGCCACCACACCTGACTAATTTTTGTATTTTTAGTAGAGATGGGGTTTCGCCCTGTTGGCCAGGCTGGTCACTTGAGTTTAGGAGTTAAGTTACCTGGACAACACAGCAAGACTCCAGAACTCAAGTGGTCCTCCAGCCTCAGCCTCCCAAAGTGCTGGGATACAGGTGTGAGCCACTGTGCTGGACGAATTTTTTTAAAGAAGGAAAAATAAAATGAATTCAGTCCTTCATTTAAAAAAAAAAAAGAAAACTTTAAAGGAAATGTGGGCTAAGTTATTTTCCTGAGACACTATAAAATTTAGGAAGAAAAATAATCACAATAAAATGTTTGGGGACTATTTTTGGTATTTTAAATTATTGTAGAAATTTATAAATGTGTCAGATTTTGACCAGGCACAGTGGCTCACACCTGTAATCCAAGCACTTTTGGGAGGCCAAGGTGGGTGGACCACCTGAAGTCAGGAGTTCGAGATCAGCCTATCCAACATGGTGAAACTCTAAAAGAGTTTTTTAAAATGTTTTTAAGTCAGATTTTAAAAAATATTCTTATGGCCAGGTGCAAGCGTCACATTCCTGCCTGTTAGCCCAACACTTTGAGAGGCCAAGGCCGGCAGATCACTTGAGCTCAGGAGTTAAGTTGCCTTGGCAACACAGCAAGAGTCCATCTCTACAAAAAAAAAAAAATGTACAGGGCATGGTGGTGAGCACCTATAGCTACTTGAAGGGGTTGAGGCAGGAGGATCATTTGAGCCTGGCAGGTCACAGCTGCAGCAAGCTGTGTTTGTATCACTGCAGTCCAGGCAGGGTGACAAAGCAAGATACTGTCTCCAATAGGAAAGAAATACTCGCCGGGCGCGGTGGCTCAAGCCTGTAATCCCAGCACTTTGGGAGGCCGAGGCGGGTGGATCACGAGGTCAAGAGATCAAGACCATCCTGGTCAACAAGGTGAAACCCCGTCTCTACTAAAAGTACCAAAAATTAGCTGGGCATGGTGGCGCATGCCTGTAATCCCAGCTACTCAGGAGGCTGAGGCAGGAGAATTGCCTGAACCCAGGAGGCGGAGGTTGCGGTGAGCCGAGATCGCGCCATTGCACTCCAGCCTGGGTAACAAGAGCGAAACTCCGTCTCAAAAAAAAAAAAAGAAAGAAATACTCTTGGTCATAGCTATGATTTCTTTATACCAAATATATTTGTGAATGCCAATCACAATGGGTTTGCCCCTAGGGTGATACAGTTTGATCACTTCCAAGAGTAAGTAGTACTACTATATAGCAGAGGAGGTGTGCTTAAAAAGTATGGCAAAATGCATATTGAGAAAATAGTATGTTGGCCAGACACAGGAGGCTCACACCTGTAATCTCAGCACTTTGGGAGTCCGAGGTGGGTCACCTGAGGTCAGGAGATCGAGACCAGCCTGGCCAACATGGTGAAACCACGCCTCTACCAAAAATAAAAAAATTAACTGAGCTTGGTGGCACATGCCTGTGGTCCTAGGTACTTAGGAGGCCGAGGTGGGAGGATCACCTGAGCCTGGGAGGTGAAGGATACAGTGAGCCAAGATTGTGCCACCGCACTCCAACCTGGGTGACAGAATGAGACCCAGTCTCAAAAGAAAAAGGAAAAACAGAAGGCAGTAAAGAAACCAGCCAAAACCAAGATGGCAATGAAAGTGACCTCTGGTAGTCCTCACTGCTCATTAAAACTTTTTTTTTTTCCAAGAGGGAGTCTCACTCTATCGCCCAGCTGGAGTGCAGTGGCACAATCTCAGCTCACAGCAACCTCCGCCTCCCTCCCAGGTTCAAACAGTTCTCCTGCCTCAGCCTCCTTTGTAGCTGGGATTGCAGGCACACGCCACCATACCCAGCTAATTTTTGTATTTTTAGTAGAGACAGGGTTTCACCATGTTGGCCAGCATGGTCTCAATCTCCTGACCTCGTGACCCGCCCACCTTGGCCTTCCAAAGTGCTGGGATTACAGGAGCACGCCACTATGCCCAGCTAATTTTTGTATTTTTAGTAGAGACGGGGTTTCACCTTGTTGGCAAGGATGGTCTCGATCTCTTGACCTTGTGATCCGCCTGCCTTGGCCTCCCGAAGTGCTGAGATTACAGGCATGAGCCACCACAGCGGGCTTAAAACTTTTTTAAAAAAAATATGAAAAGAGGCCGGGCACGGAGCTACTTGGGAAACGGAGGCAGGAGAATCGCCTGAACCCAGGAGGCAGAGGTTGCAGTGTGCCGAGATCGTACCACTGGACTCCAGCCAGCAACAGAGCAAGACTCCATCTCAAAAACAAACAAAAATCCTGAAAGTTCCACGTCCTAGGAAATTCCTCAGGCCCAGACAAACAAAGTCGGTCAAAATAAAAATTAAGGCCAGGGGCGGTGGCTCACACCTACAATCCCAACACTTTGGAAGGCCGATTCGGGAGGATCCATGAGGTCAGGAGTTCGAGACCAGCCTGACCAACATAGTGAAACCCTGTCTCTACTAAAAATACAAAAATGAGCCGGGCATGGTAGCATGTACCTTTAATTCCAGCTACTCAGGAGGCTGATGATGCACAAGAATCACTTGAACCTGGGAGATAGAGGTTGCAGTGAGCCAAGATTGCGCCACTGCACTCCAGCCTGGGGGACAGAGCACGACTGTCTCAAAAAAAATAATAAATAAAAATTTTTTTAAAATTGTGATTATTTCCCAAAACTTGGCCAAGCACAGTGTGACACCTGTAATCCCAGCACTTTGGGAGACCAAGGCAGGTGGATCACCTCAGGTCAGGAATTCAAGACCAACCTGACCTACATGGAGAAACCCTATCTCTACTAAAAATACAAAAATTGACCAGACATGATAACACATGCCTGTAATCTCAGCATGGGAGGCCAAGGCAGGTGGATCACCTGAGGTCAGGAGTTCGAGACCAGCCTGGCCAACATAGTGAAACTCCGTCTCTACTGAAAATATAAAAAATTAGCTGGGCATAGTGGCGCGAGTCTATAATCCCAGCTACTCGGGAGTTGGAGGTTGCAGTGGGTTGAAATCACACCATTGCACTCCAACTTGGGCAAAACTCCGTCTCCAAAAAAAAGAAAGTATTTTTTTTTACAATAGAAAGTAGTATGTTATGTTGCCCAACTCTCCCTCCAGTCTGAAATTTTAGACATAGGAGCATCATAATAAACAAGGCAGATCTGCCTCTTTTCTGCTTTATACTGGTCAGACTACGTTGTGAGTCTCAAGGTCACAATGTAGTCTAGTCCAATCACACTGTAAGAACAGAGAGCATTAGCTGGGCATGGTGGCGCGTGCCTGTAATCCCAGCTACTCAGGAGGCTGAGGCAGGAGAATTGCCTGAACCCAGCAGGCAGAGGTTGCAGTGAGCCGAGATCACGCCATTGCACTCCAGCCTGGGTAACAAGAGCGAAACTCCGTCTCAAAAAAAAAAAAAAAAAGAACAGAGAGCAAGAGCAAGTAGAAGAAAGCAGCCAGTGGTGAGGATACTTGAAATAACCATCTGAGCAACTACAGAGAGAACCCCGGGGGGACAGGGGCAAGCCAGGAGGGATGTTCTAACCACTTCATTCTTTCATTCAGCTGTCCTTTGAAGGTAGCTAACAGCTTTCCAGTTGTTGTTACATAATCTTCATTTTTTGTTTCTAATTGTCTTAGTTGGGTTTAAGCTACAAGAAAACTCGTTTGGAACTAACTAAAACTCTCTCACTCAAGGTGCAATTTGAGTATTAAGAAAAAAAAACCTCTCACATTAGGCTGAACTGTGGAACTACTTCGACAGGAGTGGGTAATGTACCATCTTCTGGCCAGATCACACATTTACATGACTCTAATGACAGTCTTGTATTGTCTTTAATTGACAACAGGAAGAGCTGAAGAGAGACCTGAAAATTAAGAAAGAAAAAGACCTGATGCAGGTGGCTCAAGCCACAGCAGTACCTGCACCCTGCCCCCCAGTGACGGCAGCCCCTCCAGCCCCTCCAGCCCCTCCACCTTCACCTCCCCCTCCACCTGCTGTGCAACAAGCAGGCCTCCTATCCACGCCCACCTTACCTGCTGCTTCCCAGAAGAGGAAGCGGGAAGAGGAAAAAGACTCAAGCTCAAAGTCCAAGAAGAAGAAAATGATCTCTACTACCTCAAAGGAAACTAAGAAGGACACAAAGCTTTACTGTATCTGTAAAACGCCTTATGATGAATCTAAGTGAGTAGATCTTTTTGAGCTCTAGTTTTTTGTCTTGAAAGTTTAGCCGTGAAATTGACAGTTTTGAAGACAATGAATATTTTGGGAGTGATATAAATGAAAATATTAAATTTAAGAGTAATGTTTCATCCGTGGTCTTGCATGTGATATTCTTACCCTTGACGCTAGTAAAGTAAAATTTGCTATTTCACGTGTTTGTGATTGTCCTTTGTTATATTCTTTTCTGTCAAAAACAAGCTTTCTGTTGCTCCTTTGTTTTCCCCTCTTCCCTCTGAATTAACTCCAAATCTATAAGTAATTGATGTCTGGAGAAGGAGGTGTCATACTGTTTCCCAGAATGGAGAGCATCCTTTCTGGGATCTGTTAAAAGTCCTGTGAATATATGAAATCCTGGAAACTATTTGAACATGAATGGGCTGAGGTTTTGAACCTGAATGGTTCGGTTTCTTAATTGTTTTGTTTTAAGTAGTTCTGTTTTTTATATTAAAATACTGCAACTCAATATTTTTGTCAAAGTTTCCACTTTCTTATCAGAGACAAAAGCCAGAAAAATGCAAGACGTGTTCCTTTTCCCCATTCCTCAAGCATAACGCCCAACAATTTGGCAGCTGGAAGCTGTTTTTGACAGTTGTGACTTGTATTTGGTGATATAAACAAGACTATAGAGGCACTAAAACATAAATGTAGTTTCATTTTTTTGGTCATTACTATCATTTTACAAAACATTTAACTTCTACTTTGAACATTAAAATATAGGCCAGCTTTTTAAAACCACAATTAACCACTATATTTTTTACAGCACCAAAAAGTTTGATTGTGCTTTAAAAAATAATCATTTAGAATCAATTAATTAGAATTAGGAATGCTTAATACCTACCTTAAGTGGATACCTGATTGATTCCTAAAATAAAATTCTGGTCTCTTCAATGATGTTCAAGTTGCAACATTAAAGCTGCTTTGGTGGTGCTATCTAAATGATAATCTGTTTGCAAATGCAGAATGAAAACTTTGTTGGTAGATTGAGCTGTGTGTTGAATTAAACACAAATCACTTTAGGCATCTTTACTTTTCATTATCTTACCTCATTGGAAATTACACATAATGTAAACAGTAGAACCCTGTTCAGTGATTTTTTTCCTTAATTTAATACAAGTGTGCCTCACTTTAAGCAAAATATACTAATTGATTTTGATTTCTGAAAGAGGAGTTTGCTTATTTTTCTTTTTCAGTTGAAAAGATTTCCTTACATAATTTCTTTAAATAACAAGGGTTCTTTGGCCTGTTTAGAGTATCAGATCACAGAAATTCATTTCACACACTTCTTTGAAATGCCTACATTGCATAAAATGAGGCACACATGTACATGTGCCCACTGCATCGTGATCGCCTCATTATTTTGTGGTTATTTTATGTTTTTCATTTTGTCATTATTAACATTTTAGTATGCCAGGTTCATTCACTCCCGGTTTTAGTTGAGATGAGTTAGTGTTTTCAAGGAGTAGTTCGTAATCTCTCATCCCAAACTAGGCTGGTTTGGGAATCCAGTGAGAGAGAGTGACTAAAAATTGAAATTCAAGTCCTGAACATCCCTCCAGAACACAGCCTATCACCCAGTGGAGATAACACACAAAGTACCTCAGAGGACCCCCACCTGTGGCAGTGAAAATCATGTGAGAGTCATAGTTCAAAAGAAAAAAGTGCTGGGCACCATGGCTCATACCTGTAATGTAAGCACTTTGGGAGGCCAAGGCAGAGGATCACCTGAGCCCCGGTGTTTGAGACCAGTCTGGGCAACATAAAGAGGCCCTGTTCTCTACAAAAAGTTGACTGGGTACAGTGGCTCATGCCTGTAATCCTAGCACTGTGGGAGGCTGAAGTGGACGGATCACCTGAGGTCAGGATTTCAAGACCAGCCTGGCCAACATGGTGAAATCCTGTCTCTACTAAAAATACAAAAATTAGCCAGGTGTGGTGGCACACACCTGTAATCCCAGCTACTCGGGAGGCCAAGGCAGGAGAATCGCTTGAACCCAAGAGACAGAGGTTACAGTGAGCTGAGATTTCGACACTGCACTCCAGCCTAGGAGACAGCCAGGCTCCATCAAAAAAAAAAAAAAAGCTGGGCCTGGTGGTGCACACCTATAGTCCCAGCTACTCGGGAGGCTGAGGTGGGAGGATCACATGAGCCTGGGAGGTCCAGGCTTCATGGGGCCGTGATCCTGACCCTGCTCTACAGCCTGGGCTCTACAGCAAGACACTGTCTCAAAAATAAAAAAGTTAGTGGTAACAGGATAAACTACATAACCATATATTATTCCTTCACATTCATGAAGCAGGTCAATTTGAAGCTTGAGGACGACTTCCATTCCTCTAGGTGAATCTACCAAGAAATGCCTTGGTAGAACTAACAGTACCAATGGTATCAGCAAGGCCAGTCTGCTTCCCTGTGATTCATGGTAATTCTCACTATGACTTTGACATGGTGTTCCTGCACAGCGCCTATCAACACTTGTACACACACTGTATAAGCATTTGTTACATTTACTTTTCCTTTTGTCATTAGAGGTCTTTTATTACAGAGGCCACTCTGCACTCCACAATTACACACTTATACAGCTCCATCTTACCAAACACTGTAGAACCTCACAGGTTTTAGATAACTATACTGGCATTGTTGTCCACACCGGGTCCCTGGTGTTGAATTGAAACAGCTCCTTCCAAGTTCCTTGCCCGTTAATTAGCCAGGCCACTGTCCATATTGTCACAGACATTGTATTAACTGAAAAACTGGCCCATGCCATAATCCATTATGAGAGATTTTTTTAATTAGATTAAATTCCATTGTTTATTCAGCAAATCTGGTAGAGATTGAATTGCTATATGTAACTTTCTTAGTTCTCTTCTTCATATCATATTTTGACCATTTATCTTCTACACCTGGCTGACCTGCATGTTCTTGTAGTGTAACTTCTACTTGGTGTTTGCGCTTTGCTTTGTTTTCAAATTTAAATTGTGAGATACATTTTCAAACCTATCTAAGAAATAGCCCTGATATTGAAATGGCTTCTGTGGAATAGGTTTGACAGATGTAAGTCTTTGATTCTTTGGCTTTGGTTTTTGTGCCTGTTACAGTTTTACACACATTCATTCAGAGGAAGACATTACCATCAGTGTGTTGTTTCTTTTTTCAAATTCTAGTATGTTTTTAAAGACCCATATTTCACTAAGCAGTGTACTTGTTGAAACTGATGTGAGTGACTTTATGTTTCCACACATGATAGAGCGTCAGCTACTGGAGTTTGCCAGGGGTAGAATGGTTGGATTCAGGAATGTTTAGCTGACTCATTGCAGGAAGTTATCCTGTAAAAAAAGTGAATCAAGGCAGGGAAGACAGATTTAAGTACCATGCAGCTCAAAATGACAATTACATTGTCATTTTCATTGTGAATACTTTTAGGTTCTATATTGGCTGTGATCTTTGTACTAACTGGTATCATGGAGAATGTGTTGGCATCACAGAAAAGGAGGCTAAGAAAATGGATGTGTACATCTGTAATGATTGTAAACGGGCACAAGAGGGCAGCAGTGAGGAATTGTACTGTATCTGCAGAACACCTTATGATGAGTCACAGTGAGTTCCGATAAGGACATCATATTTAATAATTTAGGAAGCCAAATTGCTCTGACTGGTTACTTATTTATTTTAAAATAAAAAGCAGATTTTTTTTCTACATTGATTATACACTTACATTACAAATTCCTTTTCAATTTTTTTTTCTCTTTTTCCCTCTTTACCTACCCTTCAAAATTTATCTTGCTTCATAGTGAATGTTTGAGACACGTTGGGGAAATGTGGTTTAATGGTAGATTTGATTCTTCAATATGTAACATAGAAATTAATGAGATTAAAATAGCCTGACTTGTTTGGACTTTATCAGTGTTTGAAATGGTGCTTTATTGCAGGTTAGAAAAAAACTAATTTGGGTACAAGCTCTGAGACTGTTACTGGCTTGTAGGAATTTGAACTCCCATACAATACAGTACTAGTGGAAAGATTTTTGGCTTTGTTTTCAGCTTTAAAATCAATTAAATGTTTTATATTTATTTTTAAATTGGTTCTCCAATATTACACAGTGTTCTTACAAATTTTTTTACTGCTTGTTCTTAACATCAAAAATACTAAATTAATGTACTGGAATGTCAATCTTGAAAGTATTAAAATCGTAATACTAAAACTATTTTACATCCCAGGGTTTAGCAAGTTTTCAGGTGCATGCTTTATTATAAGGAACATCATCCCATCTGTTTTTCAACTCACATTTCCGTTTCGGATCTTGCAGATTTTATATTGGCTGTGATCGGTGTCAGAATTGGTACCATGGGCGCTGCGTTGGCATCTTGCAAAGTGAGGCAGAGCTCATTGATGAGTATGTCTGTCCACAGTGCCAGTCAACAGAGGATGCCATGACAGTGCTCACGCCACTAACAGAGAAGGATTATGAGGGGTTGAAGAGGGTGCTCCGTTCCTTACAGGTGAGAGACCCCTCTGTGTGCAGCATTTGAAAATAAAATCAACGACCATAAGTTTGGAAGCATTTCTAGGATTTCAAGTTTCCAATCTTAGCGTGATTATTTACTGACTCCCAGCTAGTCTAGTGTAGTGCTTAACGCACTTCAGTTCTTCATGTACCAGTGTCCTGAGCTTTGCCATATCTCCACACAAACTCAGTTTATCTAACACACATAAGAGTTTTCACGTGACTCACTTATTTATACATTTGATTTTTATTTTTATTTTTATTTTTTTTTGGGGGGCCAGGGGACACCGCGGGGCTGTCCAGGAAGCGCTACATTTGATTTTTAAAGAAACTTCCTCTCACCCCCGTGGATTGAGAAATAGTTTGATTAGATTGTAGTTATTCTTTTCCTTTTGAAAAACAGAAAGGGGGCCGAGCACAGTAGCTCACACCTGTAATCCCAGCACTTTGGGAGCCTGAAGCAAGCAGATCACGAGGTCAGGAGTTCGAGACCAGACTGGCCAACATGGTGAAACCCTGTCTCTACTAGAAATACAAAAAAATTAGTTGGGCATGGTGGTGCACACCTGTAATCCTAGCTACTAGGGAGGCTGAGGCAGGATAATCGCTTGAACCCAGGAGGCAGAGGCGGCAGTGAGCCAAGATGAGCCACAGCACTCCAGCCCAGGCAACAGTATGAGACCCCGTCTCAAAAAAGAAAAAGAAACAAAAGAAAGAAAAACAGGATGGGGATGGTTTGCAGGATTAGCAAGTGATAGAGATGTATTGAAGGCCAGTGTGGGCCGGGTGCAGTGCCTCACACTTGTAACCCCAGCACTTTGGGAGGTCAAAGTGGGCGGATCATGAGGTCACAGGTTCCAGACCACCCTGACCAACATGGTG
Source organism: Sapajus apella (assembly GCF_009761245.1). Lineage (NCBI taxonomy): Eukaryota > Metazoa > Chordata > Mammalia > Primates > Cebidae > Sapajus > Sapajus apella. The sequence continues at coordinate 17,419,878 of NW_022436988.1, forward strand.
AAACCCTGTTTCTAGTAAAAATACGTAAATTGGCCTTGCATGGTGGCACATACCTGTAATCTCAGCTACTCACCAGGCTGAGGCAGGAAAATCACTTGAACCCAGGAGGCAGAGGTTGCAGTGTGCCGAGATTGCACCACTGCACTCCAGGCTGCGTGACAGAGCGAGACTCCATCTCAAGGGGGGGAAAGAAAAGGCCAGTGTGGTGTTCACACCTATAATCAGCACTTTGGGAGGCCAAGGCAGAGGATCACTTGAGTCAACAAGTTAGAGACCAACCTGGGCAACAAAGTAAGACCCCATCTCTGAAAACATTTATTTAAAAAAATTAGCTTGGCATGTTGGCACTCACTTGTAATCCCAGCTACTTGGAGACTGAGGTGAGAGGATCCCTTGAGCACAGTGAACTATGATCATGCCACTCCACTCCAGCCTGGGTGACAGAGCAAGACCTTGTCTCAAAAAAAATGGGGGAAATAAGAGGTTATAGTGCAATGGATTGAAACTTTCTTGGCCAGGCGAGGTGGCTCACGCCTGTAATCCAAGCACTTTGGAGGCCAAGACGGGCGGATCACCTGAGGTCGGGAGTTCAAGACCAGCCTGACCAACATGGTGAGACCCCATCTTTAAAAAAAAAAAAAAAAGAAAGAAAGAAACTTTCTCCTATTGTTATCATGATCACAAGAATTCACGTACCTAAAAAGAGAATAGTCATCTCAATGTGTGGTTCAGTGTCATTTAGCATCACATCTCTGCCACCTCATCATAACCAGCTGTGGTAGTGACTCCATACTTTGAACCCATCCCACCTGTTGACAGAAGCAGTTGCAATGCCAGCATCACTGAGTGAGTGACAGGTCATCATGTAGGACACAGAATACTGATTTTGTGAATTCTAACTTGTGCTCCAGCCCTCCACACTAAGGTCTTCTGGCCAGCTTTTGAGTACCATTATTGTAGAGGATGCTTATCTTCGGTAACTTATTACTAGAGCAGAAATCACCTCATATGGTTTGTTTGTTTGTTTGTTTGTTTGTTTGTTTTTGAGATGGGGTCTCATTCTTATTGCCCAGGCTGGAGTCCAGTGGCTCGATCTCAGCTTACTGCAATCTCCACCTCCCCGGTTTAAGCAGTTCTCCTGCTTCAGCCTCCCACGTAGCTGGAATTACAGGACAGGCACACACCACCATGTCCGTAATCACAACTATTCAGGAGGCTGAGGCAGGAGAATCACTTGAACCTGGGAGGTGGAGATTGAAGTGACCCAGAATCGTACCACTGAACTCCAGGCTGGGCAACAGAACGAAACTCCATCTCAAAAGAAAAATTTTTTTAAATTAACCTTTATGTTCATTGATGTAGTAACTCAACCGGGAAACTTAAATGGAAGTAGTGTTTTCACTGACAATAATGATGCCTATTTTTTCATTATAGGCCCATAAGATGGCCTGGCCTTTCCTTGAACCAGTAGACCCTAATGATGCACCAGATTATTATGGTGTTATTAAGGAACCTATGGGTAAGTACATGAGTTGAATGTGAAGTTTTTTCAGAAGTCTCAGTGGATATTTCATCCGTAAAATTAATATCTTAGAATGTTTTTAGCAAGCCTGGTGGTGGTATACATTGGTATGGTTACTTTGGAGGGTAAATTGGTAATATCTATATAAAGTTTAATTGTGCATACTCTTGAACCCAGCAGTTTCACTTCTTAGGATTTACATATGCATGGGTATGTTCATTGCAGCAGTATTTATAATTACAAAAACATTGGAAACGGGCCAGGAGGGGTGGCTCACGCCTGTAATCCCAGCACTTCAGGAGGCTGAGGCAGATGGATCACCTGAGGTCAGGAGTTCAAGACCAGCCTGGCCAACATGGTGAACCCTGTCTCTACAAAAATAGAAAAATTAGCTGGGTATGGTGGCAGGCACCTGTAATCCCAGCTACTGAGGTGGCTGAGGCACAAGAATCACTTGAACTCGGGAGGCAGAGGCTGGAGTGAGCCAAGATAGCGCCACTGCAATCCACGTGGGCCACAGAGCAAGACTCCGTCTCAAAAAAAAAAAAAGAAAGAAAAAAGAAATTAGGGCTGGGCGCGGTGGCTCAAGCCTGTAATCCCAGCACTCAGCGAGGCTGACGAGGGTGGATCACCGCCTCAAAAAAAAAAAAAAAAAAGAAATTAGAAAAATTACCCTGTCTCTACTAAAAACACAAAAAATTAGCTGGGCATGGCCTGTAATCCCAGCTACTCAGGAGGTTGAGGCAGAAGAATCACTTGAACCCGGAGGTGGAAGTTGCAGTGAGCCAAGATCATGCCATTGCACTCCAGCTTGGATGATTCTGTCTCAAAAAAAAAAAAGAAGAAAAATTAAAACATAGCTAAAAGCTTTCAAAGAATCACTTACCGCTAGTGAAAGAATTATGTTCCAAAAGCTAGCTAAGCATTTTTTTAAATGAGAAGAGTTTGTGTTTGGTGGCAGCTTCAAAGGGGGGAAACATGAAGGGGAAATAAATGGAGACTATCTCTGAAAAACAAACATAAACAAGTAGTTATTATCTCTGTTCTCCTGATGTTGAAGATGAAGGAGTTAATCATTGTACATATTTCAAATTGGTGTAGTCACCTTTGAGAAAGTACCTGGGATGTTTACTAAAATAAGTATGCTGGCAATAGAAAAAATAGTACAAGTTAATGGTAGACAATTTACAAAATAAATACTATTCAAAATTAGCCAGGTATGGTGGCACATGCCTGTAATTCCAGCTACTCGGGAAGCTGAGGCAGAAGCAGCACTTGAACCCAGGGGGAGAGGTTGCAGTGAGCCCAGATGGTGCCATTGCACTCCAGCCTGGGCAACAAGAGCAAAACTCCATCTAAAAAAATAAAAAATAAAAAAATAAGACATCAGGATAGGCCAGGCACGGTGGCTCATGCTAGTAATCCCAGCACTTTGGGAAGCTGAGACAAGCCTTGAGCCCAGGAGTTCAAGCCCAGCCTGGCCAACATGGTGAAACCCCATCTCTACTACAAAAAAGTACAAAAATTGACTGGGCGCCATGGCTTACGCCTGTAATCCCAGCACTTTGGCAGGCCGAGGCGGGTGGATCATGAGGTCAAGAGATAGAGACCATCCTGGTCAACATGGGGAAACCCTGTCTCTACTGAAAATACAAAACATTAGCTGGGCATGGTGGTGCGTGCCTATAATCCCAGCTACTC
>NW_022436988.1:17423500-17436821 GCF_009761245.1 Sapajus apella
TGATCCACCCGCCTCAGCCTCCCAAAGTGCTGGGATTACAGGCGTGAGCCACCGCGCCCAGCCGGATTTATGTCTATTAATCATTATATATTTGTCCCTTAGTGTCATGCTTGGAGTCTTTTTCCTACTCCATGATATATACTCACCTATGTGTCCTTCTAGGACTTTTTTTTAAGGGATGCCTAATTAACTTGGAACCATAAAATGTCCAAGCATTATTCACATACTTTATTAAAATGAAAATTAGTCAAGTAATAAGTAACCAGAACATAAAATAAGTATGAAACAGGAATGTCCTAGTGTGATGTGTTGTCTCTTTTTTGAACGCCTTACATAAACCTACAGAATGGATGTCCCAAGTCTTGCTTGGAATCAAGCTATATGTATTTTCACAGTTCTTCACATTTACACATTTTTTTCCCCTACATATACGGGAGCTTTCAAAGACTAGTGTATGTGTGTGTGTCTGTGTGTATACTAACATACATATAACAAAATTGCCATTTTAATCATTTCTGTATATACAGTTATTACATTTACAGCTTTGTGTCTCATAGTACTTTTTATGGTTTTAATTTTTGCCCTTGAATTTTAATAAATCCAGAATTATCTTGACATATAATGTCAGATAGAACTTTTCTTTTTCAGATAGGTAGGCAGCAGTTACCCCAACTCCCCCACCCTTTTTTTTTTTTTTTTTGAGACAGAGTCTTGCTCTGTTGCCCATGCTGGAATGCAGTGGTGCAATCTTGCCTCACTGCAGCCTCCGCCTCCTCGGTTCAAGCAATTCTCCGGCCTCAGCCTCTCTAGTAGCTGGGATTAAAGGCATGTGCCACCACGCCCAGCTTATTTTTGTATTTTTAGTAGAGACAGGCTTTCGATGTGTTGGCCAGGGTGGTCTCGAACTCCTGACCTCAGATGATTCGCCTGCCTAGACCTCCCAAATTGCTAGGATTACAGGCTTGAGCCACCCGGGCCTGCAAACCCATTCATGAATGAACTCTTTCTTTCCCTGCTGATTTGAAGTGGCATCCTTAACATATGTGAAATTCTTATACTAGATACAGTTAGATCTGTTCCTGTTGTGAACTTGGCTCCACTAGTGTTTGTGTTACTCTGCATGCCGCCACACTTCATTATCACAGATTGATAATACTTTTTAATGTCTGACAGGTAAAATTCTCTCTCATTACTTTTACTCTTCAGATGTTTCTTAGGTATTCTTGTACTTCGATTTCTTGGATGAACTTTCACATCACTTTTTCAAATTCTGAAGTACTCACTGAGCTTTAGTTTGGAATATATTGTCTATGTCTATCCACCCTTGATCGATTTGAGATTACTGGCCTTTCGCTCTCTCAGATTTTTATGTAAAATTGTATACAGAATTTTCTTTCAAACCCAGCGTTCTCCTAGGATCAATGTTGTTTCAGGTAGATTTATCTCAGTCAGTACATTCCAAAGCAGTTGCCTGCTGTACATCCAGAAAATAAACTTGTTTTCCTGTGCTCTCACACTACAGTAATCAAGCTGGGAGAATTCTGTTTTGTGATCTCTGGTCACCAAGAAGTGGGTGGGGATTTCGCCCCAGGAACAACCAATCCAGCAGTCTGCCTCAGACACCAACTGGGTGTCTTCTAATTTAATTCAATTCAATTGTGACACTATCTACCTGAAGATAGGGTCAGATCCCACAGGTTGGGGGCTCTGTCTCCAAGATTACCCCCTCTTCAGATGCTAGTCACCAGCCCAAGGTTGTTTTACCTGCACATCTGACCATCTAGCTATAAATCAGGGTTCCCACAAGCCTCTCCTAGGATTCAATAATTTTCAGGAGCAGCTCTCAGAACTCAGGGAAACACTTACCGGTTTATTAAAGATATTGCAAAGGATCCCGATGAACACCAGGTGGAGAAGACGCACACTGCAACGCTATGGGGAGGGGCACGGAGTTTCCATGCCCTCTCTGGGCACCACCCGCCAGTCGCCTCCATATGTTCAGCTGTATCAGGAAGCTCTCAAACGTAGCCCTTTTGGGTTTTTAGGGAAGCTTCTTTATGTACGCATGAGTGATTACATCATTGGCCTTTGGTGATCAGCTTTTAGCCCCTCTCTCCTTCCGGAGGTTGGGGGATGGGACTAAAAGTCCCTACCCTCTAATCCTGCCCAGGTCTTTCCGGTGACCAGCCCCCATCCCGAAGCTATCTAAGGAATTCCAGCCACCAGTCATTAACATACAAAAGAAACTTGTCACTCCGGAGATTCCAGCCAGTTAAGAGCTAAGTGTCATCAGGAAAGGGGGACAAAGACCAAATACTTAGTTCACAAGATCACAGCCATCTAGCACCATAATGATTTTCTCCTTTCTACTTTTTGCCTGCACTGTTACATACTAATATTTGTATCAGCTGGTATTTTTCCCGTACATTCATTTTAAGTAGCCACTTTTGTCATTGCAGTCATGAATGGTAGGACAGTCTCACTTGTCACAAATATAAGGTAACAATAAAAATGAATAAAGCAAAATGATGTTATTAACGTCTAATACAAAGATCATAAAGCCACTAGTACAGAGATTTTGTTCTTAATCCTGGATTCCCACCTTTGCTTTGTACATATACTAAATTGTTTGCATGTAAAAATGTATTATACTTAGATATGCATAGATCATGTTGCTATGTTTCCTTAATCTCAAACCACTTGAAGGAAGAGCTGTTCTATGCAGCTAACTGAAAGTAAAAGAACCTTCTTAACAGCAATCAGGATTTATATTTTAGAACCTCAATCAGAAACAAAATTGGAGAAGTACTCTTATGTTCTTCATGAATTGCAAAATAGCCTCCAGTGTGAACCAGCCTGGTTCCAGGACTGCTTGCCCAGTAAACATATATACTTCTTAGAACCTCGGAGAATATTCACACTGGAAAAACCTTAAAACTCTGAAAATGTTTTACATTTTGTGTTTTTAAGACCTTGCCACCATGGAAGAAAGAGTACAAAGACGGTATTATGAAAAGCTGACGGAATTTGTGGCAGATATGACCAAAATTTTTGATAACTGTCGTTACTACAATCCAAGTGACTCCCCATTTTACCAGTGTGCAGAAGTTCTTGAATCATTCTTTGTACAGAAATTGAAAGGATTCAAAGCTAGCAGGTGAGCAAATGGGTTCAGTGTTCTGAATTAATTCAGCAATTTAAACTCTTTATACCGTCCTGTCGAAAGATTCAACCAGTGCAGTTTATGGTAAATTTAACCTTAAATATTAAAAAAAAAAAAATCAAGACTCCAGTTTTGTGATCTACTGCCAAGGAGAAGTGGATAGACAAAATATTGGGAAATTGCTGCGTTTGTTGCTGATCTGCCTAAAGGTCTTTTTTTTTTTTTTTTTTTTTTTTAATTCAAAAAGCAGCCAGGTGGAGTGGCTCACGCCTATAATCCCAGCACGTTGGGTCAAGGCAGGTGGATCACCTGAGGTCAAGAGTTCTAGGCCATCCTGACCAACATGGGGAAACTGTGTCTCTGCTAAAAATACAAAAATGAAAAAAAAAAAAAAGATAAAAATACAAAAATGAGCCAGACATAGTGGTGGGCACCTGTAATCTCAGCTACTTGGGAGGCTGAGACAGGAAAATCACTTGAACCCAGGAGGCAGAGGTTGCAGTGAACCAAGATTGCGCCACTGCACACTAGCCTGGGTGAGAAAGCAAGACTCCATCTCAAAAATATAAAAATAAAAAATTCAAAAAGCATGTATCAAATACCTACAGAATGCAAGATGCTGTCTTAAATGCCACTGGGCATGTATAAAGGTATTCAGAGCTCTTGCTCTCATGAGTTTACATCTTGATTAGTGAATTGAGGAGTACAGACATGACAGCTCTATCAGGTAGAGTAGGAGGAAGATCCCTAAGGGAGGGCTTTAAGTACTTTCTCTTTAATTTATGTTGCTATAATCATAAAATGTTATATTTTTCTGGATATTTTTTCTGTGGGCCAAGCTGGATTTTTCTTTTTTTTTTTTTAAGACAGGGTCTCACCATGTTGGTCAGGTTGGTCTTGAACGCCTGACCTCAGGTGATCCGCCCACCTTGGCCTCCAAAGTGCTTGGATTACAGGCGTGAGCCACCACGCCCGGCCTTTTTTGTTTGTTTGTTTTGTTTTGTTTTTTGTTTTTTTAGAGACGCGGTTTCACCATGTTAGCCAGGCTGGTCTCAAACTTCTGACCTCAGATGATCCACCTGCCTCGGCCTCCCAAAGTGCTGGGATTACAGGCATGAGCCACTGCGCCCAGCCTGGATTTTAAACTCATAGACCTTTTCTTTGAACCGCTAATAACACAAAAGCACTGAGGAAATGTAAGAATCAGTGCTCTACCTAGTGATCTTCCTTTGAGGAAAGGTCATCATGTGCTTTGCTCTCTTCTCCTGTAGCAAGGAAGATGTTTACTAAGGGGATATTTTAAAGGCAGTTTACCTAAATAAAAGTGAAAGGCCAAGCAAGGTGGCTTATGCCTGTAATCCCAGTACTTTGGGAAGCCGAGGGGGAAGGATCGCTTAAAGCCAGGAATTCAAGACCAGCTTAGGCCACAGTATGAGACACTGTCTCTACTACAAAAAAAAAAAAAAATTAAGCAAACTTGGTGATGAGTGCCTATAGTCCCATCTGCTCAGGAGGCTGAGGTAGAAGAATCACTTGAATACAGGAGTTTGAGGCTGCAGTGAACTGTGATCAAGCCACTCCACTGCAGCCTAGGTGACTCACACAGCAAGACCTTGCTTCTTTAAAAAATAAAAAATAAATAAAAGAAGGAAAAGCACAGGTAAAGTATCCAATTTTAATTCTCAGCAAAGGAATAAAATATATCACATACCTCACTCACACACACACACACACACACACACACTCACACACACACACAGAGGCAAGGAAGAAAGAAAAGTAGGCAGCAGGCTATCAACCAAGAGCCAAGAAACTACAAAATCTAGAACTGAGCCAGGCACAATGGCTCACGCCTGTAATCCCAGCACTTTGGGAGGCCGAGGTGGGCAGATCATGAGGTCAGGAGTTTGAGACCAGCCTGGCCAACATAGTGAAACCCCATCTCTACTAAAAATATAAAAATTAGCCTGGCATGGTGAATGTGCCTGTGCTTCCAGCTACTCGAGAGGCTGAGACAGAAGAATTGCTTGAACCTGGGAGACAGAGGTTGCAGTGAGCCGAGATGGCGCCACTGCACTCCAGCCTGGGTGACAGAGCGAGAAAAATAATTTTTTTTTTCATTAATCAGGCATAGTGGTGTGCACCTGTAGTCCTAGTTACTCAGGAGGCTATAACAGGAAGATCACTTGTGCCCAGGAGTTTAAGGCTGCAGTGAGCTGTGATTACACCACTGCTCTCCATCCTAAGTGACAGAGTGAGACCCTGTCTCAACAACAACAACAAAAATAATAATAAAAGAAAAATTTCCTGAGCTGATTAGAGCAACAGGACTTGAAATTCGAGAACCTGATGTGTGCCAGATACAGGGAATTTAGCAGTGACTGTATTAAAGCCCCTGCGCTCTATGAGGAGTTGGGGGAACAAGGGGGACAGTTGATAAACATCATAAACCAGGTGGACAGATGGAAAAAGACTCACCCCTACATAAATCACTATGAAATTTCCAGATGCTAAGAATAAAAGAAACTCATAGATAAAACGGACAATCTATAAAATAAGAATTAGATTGGTGTCAGATTTTTCTGTTACAACATTTAGTACTAGAAGGTTGTGGAAGAATAAATCTAAATGTTTAAGAAGAAATGATGTTCAGCCTAGAAGTCTATGTCCAGCTAAACAGTTAAGTGTAGAGGCAGAATAAATACATTTTTAGTCATGTAAGGATTCAAGGCATCCTTTCTTGGCAGGTGTTTTAATTTTAAAAGTATGTCCTATTGGCCAGGCATAGTGGCTCAAACCTGTAATCCCAGCTCCACAGGAGGCTGAGGCGTGAGAATCACTTGAACCCGGGAGGCAGAGGCTACAGAGAACCGAGATCGTGCCACTGCACTCCAGCCTGGTTGTGTCAGAGTGAGATTCTACCTCAGGAAAAAAAAAAATGTGTGCTATCAAAAATAATGAAACAATTTTTTTTTCCTTTTTAATAATATATGTTCTTAATTAGGGACGGGGTCTTGCTATATGACCCAAGCTAGTCTTGAACTCCTGAACTCAAGCGATCCTCCTGCCAGCCTTGGCCTACCAAAGTGCTGGGATTATAGCTGTGAGCCACTGCGCTGGGCCAGATTTATTTATTTATTTTTTTTTTTTTTTGAGACAGTCTCACTCTGGTGCCCAGGCTGAAGTGCAGTGGCGCAATCTCCGGTCACTGCAACCTCTGCCTCCCGGATTCAAGGGATTCTCCTGCCTTAGACTCCCAAGTAGCTAGAATTACAGATACCCACCACCACACCAAGCTAATTTTTGTATTTTTAGTAGAGACGGGGTTTTGCCTTGTTGGCCAAGCTGGTCTCAAACTCTTGACTTCAGGTGATCCAAGCACCTCAGGTTCCCAAAGTGCTAGGATTATTACAGGGGTGAACCACCGAGCCCTGCCAGAAATTTTTATTTGTTCATTTGGGTTCAGAAAACAAGAGATTCAGGAAAGCACTGAGAATTACTCTGACCCAAAGTGACATTTGGAAGCAGGCTGTGTGGTAGGCAGTCCAAATCCTAGCAGGAGAATGGAGCACTCCCCAGAGGGTCAGTAGAGCAAGCAAATGACTCACACATTAGATAATTTATTTAAGACAGAAAAACATAAGGCTATGATTAAGCCAAAGAATGTCAGGGATAAAAATGAAAGGCAATTAGAAACACAACTAAAAACAGAAAGTTGTGTAACATTGCCGTATTGGCGGGTCACAGTGGCTCATGCCTGTAATCCTAACACATTGAGAGGCTGAGGCAGGAGGATGCTTGAGCCCAGGAATTCTAAACCAGCCTGGGCAACATGACGAAACCCCATCTTTACAAAATACAAAAATTAGCCAGGCATGGTCATGTGCACCTGTGGTCCCAGCTACGCCAGAGGCTGAGGTGGGAGGATTGAGCCCAGGAAGTAGAAGCTACAGTGAGCCATATTCATGCCACTACACTCCAGCCTGGATGACACAAGACCCTGTCTCAAAAAAAAAAAAAAGAATGCCCTATTAGCAAAGCATTAGGTGCTACAGAGAAAAATATTTATGTTGTCGTAATAATGTAAATAATGCCATTAGGCCGAGCGCAGTGGCTCACACCTGTAATCCCAACACTTTGGGAGGCCAAGGATCACCTGAGGTCAGGAGTTCGAGACCAGCCTGACCAATTTAGAGAAAACCCATCTCTACTAAAAATACAAAAATTAGCCAGGTGTGGTGGTGCATGCCTGTAATCCCAGCTACTTGGGAGGATGAGACAGGAGAATCACTTGAACCTGGTAGGCGGAGGTTGCAGTGACTACACCATTGCACTCCAGCCTGGGCCACAAGAGCAAAAGTCCGTCTCAAAAATAATTAAAAAAGGGAAAATAATGACATAGATTGTCAACTTTTATAATCTGCCTACAGACAAAGCATGGAATTATATAATTTTTAAGTTATACAGAAATAAAACTTGGACTCAAAAAGGGAAGTGGGAAAGTGGGTAACTGAGCTTGGTTGTCATTTGCCATAGCAGGGCTTAACAAAAGTTGATAAAACAAGAAACAGCAGCGTAAGAAATCTACCTAGGCCAGGCATGGTGGCTCACGCCTGTAATCCCAGGACTTCGGAAGGCTGAGGTGGGCGGATCACCTGAGGTCAGGAGCTTGAGACCAGCCTGGCCAACATGGTGAAACTCTGTCTCCACTAAAAATGAAAAAACTAACCAGATGTGGTGGTACACACCTGTAAGTCCCAGCTACTGGAGAGGCTGAGGCAGGAGAATCACTGGAACCTGGGAGGCGAAGGTTGCCTTGAGTGTAGATCACACCAGTACACTCCAGCCTGGGAGATAAGAGTGAGACTCCGTCTCAAAAAAAAGGGCCAGGCGAAATAGCTCACGCCTGTAATCCCAGCACTTTGGGAGGCTGAGGTGGGTGGATCACCTGAGGTTGGTGGATCACCTGAGGTTAGGAGTTGGAGACCAGCCTGACCAACATGGAGAAACTCTGAACTTAAACTCTCTACTGAAAATACAAAATTAGCCAGGCATGGTGGTGCATGCCTGTTATTCCAGCTACTTGGGAAGCTGAGGCAGGAGAATGACTTGAACCCTGGAGGTGGAGGTTGTGGTGAGCTGAGATTCCACCATTACACTCCTGGGCAACAAGAGTGAAACTGTCTCAAAAAAAAAAATCTGCCCTGCCAGGGTGTGGTAACTCATGCCTATAATCCTAGCACTTTGGGAGGCCAAGGTGGGCAGATCACTTGAGGTCAGAAGTTCGAGACTAGCCTGGCCAACAGAGTGAAAACTTGCCTCTACTAAAATATAAAAGTTAGCTGGGCATGGGGGTGGGCACCTGTAATCCCAGCTACTCGGGAGGCTGAAGCAGGAGAATCATTTGAACCCAGGAGGAGGAGGTTGCAGTGAGCCGAGATCGCCCCACCGCCCCGCTGCACTCCAGCCTCGCAACAGTGAGACTCCGTCTCAAAAAATAAATAGGGATCGGGTGTGGTGGCTCATGCCTGTAATCCAAAAACTTTGGAGGCCAAGGCGGGCGAATCACCTGAGATCGGGAGTTTAAGACCAGCCTGACCAACATGGTGAAACCCTTGTCTTTAAAAAAAAATAATTAATTAATTAAAATTAAATAAATAAATAAATCTACCCAGAGAACTGAAAAGTCAAAGTGATTGATTATAGGGAGCCTGGATTTCAGATGGAGTTAAGGTAGGACAGAGGAGCACAACTTCTCATTATAAGCCTCTCTATGCTTTTTGATTTGTACATCGTGGTTATTCCTCTGGTTCAATTTCTAAAATTGCTTTTTTAAATTGGAAAGACCTTTGGTGGTAACTGTGAGGTAGAAGCCAAGGGATGTGACTCCTACCCTGCCGCCAGGCTTGCCAGCAGAACCCAGAGGATGACTACTGCCAACTGCTGATGAAGGAGAGGAAATTGCCTGGGGGTCCTGGGGCCCGTGGCAAGACAAAGGGAATTTGGTAAAGGGTGGAAGGAGGCCTAGGCTGGGCCTGCATAGTGAAGGGGCCACTTAGAATGTCTTCTTGCCACCTGGTTATTTTATGTAGCTTTTTAATATACTCAAGTTGACATAATTTTCATTAAAGCACATGGGAGCTGAATCGAGAAGTTTGCTCAGTTCTGCTTAAATAGCTTAAGCTGTGCGCAGTGGCTCACGCCTGTGACCCCAACAGGTTGAGAAGCCAAGGAAGGCAGTTCGCTTGAGCCCAGGAGTTTGAGACCAGCCTGGGCAACATGAGGAAACCCCCATCTCTACAAAAAAAATATAAAAAACTAGCCGGGCATGGTGGCACATGCCTGTTGTCCCAGCTACCCAGGAGGCTGAGGTGGGAGGATTCTGAGCCCTGGAGGTTGAGGCTGCAGTGAGCTATGATTGGGACACTGCACTCCAGACTGGGCTACAGAGTGAGACCCTGTGTCCAAACAAATTTAAAAAAATTACAACGTGAAGAATTGTATAACAGCAAGTCGCTGTTGCCTTTTTAGGGAATTTCTATTGCTTTCCATATTTAAGGCAGAATGAAACATAATTAGCCAGTTATTGAAACTTGATTTATTTATGGATTTCCAGAATTTCCTTTGGCATGTTTTCCCATTTTAATTTATGATCTCCAGCAGTGTTTGCACATTGTTTTCATTACTGCGCTTCGTTATAATTCATCATTTATACCATCCATATTCTTTCTTTTCTTACAGATTGTGATATCTTTAGTCTGAATTTTTAACTGGAATCAGAACTGGATGTTGGGGTCACTGTTTTTTATTGTACCTCATGATTACCTAATTCAAAATTGCCCCCCAAAAGTCAGATTAGTTAATATAATTTTTTAATGTTAAAGATGTATAGTGGTAAAAAAGTTTATTCTAGCAGCCATGTTGAGCAATGTATTTAAAAATTGTAAACTCTTGGAATACTGCATTTATCTAATATTGCAATATAAAGCCCTTTGACTTAGTCCTGATAACTGTACAGTAATTTGGTTTACTAATGAAAGTTGTGAATAAAACTGTGAAACTAGAAGGGAGACTTTCTGGACTTTAATAGAAAAATGTGATTTTAAGATTGCTTTTTCTTTTGTTTTAGCATAATTTTTCCCTTTATATTCCTCTCATCATTGTAAATACACACACACACACACACACACACACACACACACACACACACACACATCTTTCACCACAATGGTGATGCTTCTGTAAATGTCTCTATTTGTCCAGTTGGCTGAAAATGTTGTAATCTTTTTAGACAAATATATATATATTTTAAATATTGGCTTTTTCCAGTGAGCTGTTATCGTTTAGTGTACAGTGAAAAATTTTAATAGTATAGGTTAAAAATTTCTTCATCGTTCTTTTATATTCACTTGCCAAGGGTGATGAAAGAACATGGCTGCTTATCCCAGACTGACTGACCTTGGCATCCGCATAAAGCATCATTGTTTTCCAAAATGAAGGGTGCTTAATTGTTCCCTTTTTTCTATATTCTGTAGGTCTCATAACAACAAACTGCAGTCTACAGCTTCTTAAAGTTCAGCGTGTTAACCTAACATAAAACACAGCAAGAATCTGGTTGTCTGAACTATTTTAAATTAAGGAGCCAGATGTTTTTAGTCAGGCTATCCTGACAAGACTTGACCTTAACTTCGTTTTTATTGGTCATAACAGTCCAATTATATTCTTGGCCAATTTTGTCCAACGGACAAGAAAAAAGCAAAGTCAACGACACCATTATCTTGTCAAGATCAAATGGTTTTACTATTGTGGCAGAAGCGAGAAAACTTTGTTTATTGAAAAAAAAAGAAAAAGAAAGCAAGAAAAAAAGATACTATGGGGTCAAGTGTAACTCCATGGAAATGCCACGTCTGCTCTTCAGTGAAGAAGCTGGTTTAGAGTCTCACAGAAAACTTTTGACTGTATTTATTTATTGTTGCAAAAAAGACGCTTTTTTATTGCTGCCCTCATTTGTCAGCTAATTATTTTTTCTTATAAAATCCAGCCCCGGTTACATATAATCCATCTGTATCTTATCATGATTCCTGTAGGTAAAAGTACAAGACGACCTCTAGATGTCTTTTCTTTCTATGAAAGGAGCTGCTATGTACACATGTGCACACACACACACAACTGGGAATCAACAATGAGTTTATTGTTCATGGTAGATTAAAATTAAGCTTGCATAAAGGTTGGGCTAGGTGGTCCTGGACTACAGACTCTGTTGCCTTGAATATAACAGTACAATTTGTCAATTACTCCGCACCAGGCTAAAATGAGTAAAATCTATTTGAAGGTATCTTGTTTGTAAACATTTGTCAGATTCTAATTTTTTCTTTTTGTATTAAAATTCAACTATGGATGTATATGAAACAAAATAAATGGAGATGATTTTTCTCCCACAGACAGAGGTGTCTTTGAATGTGCGCTAATGAATATCTGTAAGCCTTTGTGGGGAGGGAGGGCTGCAAGGTCATAAACGGCAGAAGAATCTAATTGTGCCTGGACTTCTCCAGGACAGCAGTGGCCCTTCGTTTTATCATTCCCAGTCCATTGTCATCATGTCAAAGAAAAGTCTTCAGGGGTGCTAATCCTGTTGCATCAGTTGATCATACTAATGACAAGATACACATTGCCTCCATCTGTACCTTCTGTGATACCAGGCAAATTACCAATTACAGACAGCTACTTACATTTTATGAAGGGCATTTTTTAGATGACCTCATCCTCTGTGTTGTTTGTTGACTGGGTTTGGTTTTTGTTTGTTGGTTGGTTTGTTCCACGTAAGGAAAAGTAGTGTAAGCAGTATCGAGAAAATGGAAACCACAGAGGAGGATGTATTTTGCATGTTTTTCCTTTCAGTGTTCTTACACGTTGTATTACTGCATTGTGGTAATAGCTTCTATAAAATCTGCCATAGTTGGATTATGCAGCTTTGCAAAAATTTTACTAGATTTTGCACTAACTCATATTAGCTTTGTCCTACCAACTTCTGGAATTTAATTATTGTTTTTAAAATTTGCTTTCCTTTTAATGTTTCCCTGCTATGCAAAACCTTTCCCAGACCTCAGTTTCTTAAAAGAAAGATGTTGCTACAGTTCCCCATTTCTTACTACAGGCTCAGGTGTACAGGTTATTCTGTGTTAATTTTATCTAATGAAGCCCATTCCTTTTTGTACATAAAGATGTCACTTAAACCTATGCTTACAAACTAAAGAGACTAATCGCTCAATATGAAAACATTTTTGCTTAAAATATTAAGATGGAAGTAGTTAAATATGGGTTATTTTGTCCTTTTACTTTTTAAAAAAATGTTACATATTGTATGCACTGTGCTGATGCAAGAATTCTACATTTTAATGAATTATAAAATTATTCTGCATCTCATCACATCACAGTTTTTCTGTACTATTTATTCATATATATAAATATATATGGGCTTAATCATTTAAAATTTGTTGCAACAAGAACTTTCCTACCTGTAGGCAATAGATTGCTATGTTTTTAACAACTTGTGGCAAATTCTAAACAGCAATTCTTTTGTACGTAATAGGACATTTCATCCTAGAAAAATAAAGTAACGTTTTTGACATTGGATTTGGTGCAGTTTCTAATGAAGCAATTGTTGGTTGGTTAATATGTTTTCTGCAGCTGTTAGCATTGCCAAATTGTACAAAAAGGGTAAATTTTATGGAAGATGTTAATTTCCTATGTGTGTTTAATGGTATAAAGTGTTTTACAGTTTCTATTGCCATATAAATACATAAAGACATTTTTTAGTTTTATCAACTACAGAGCTTTAGTCTTTCAAAAGTAATTTTTGAAAAACATTTTCTTTTTTTTTTTTTTGTATTTTTAGTAGAGGTGAGATTTTGCCTGGTCTTGAACTCCTGACCTCAGGTGATCCACCTGCCTCAGTCTCCCAAAGTGCTGGGATTACAGGCATGAGCCACCGCGCCCAGTCAAAAACATACATTCTTAGAGAACATAATGAGTTCCAAAAGCTGCTTTTCTATGAATAATCTTTGACAAGCTTCTACTATTCAGTAAGATGATATATATAATAGAGCTCTTTTGCTTTCAATAATCCAGGTGCAAAACTGTACATTTGTGATAATCTTA
>NW_022436988.1:17476821-17523927 GCF_009761245.1 Sapajus apella
GGAGTTTCGCTCTTGTTACCCAGGCTGGAGTGCAATGGCGCGATCTCGGCTCACCGCAACCTCCGCCTCCTGGGTTCAAGCAATTCTCCTGCCTCAGCCTCCTGAGTAGCTGGGACTACAGGCACGAGCCACCATGCCCAGCTAATTTTTTGTAGTTTTAGTAGAGACGGGGTTTCACCATGTTGACCAGGATGGTCTCGATCTCTTAACCTCGTGATCCACCCGCCTTGGCCTCCCAAAGTGCTGGGATTACAGGCTTGAGCCACCGCGCCCGGCTCCCTACAGTTTTCTTATTCAAATTTCTAGGACTCACATCTCTCAGCTCAGAACAGAGGCTGCTTCCCTACCTCCAACCAGTAAACAAAAGGCACAGGCTGCACAACTGGATGAATTTAGGTCATGTGCCTGCCCCTGAACCATTCTCAGTAGCTAAGAGAATGCCCCACAGTGATTGGTTTAGGGTGAATTCCTTCCACATTCTTGCATTTAGGGGGATGGGATTATGCTGATTAAGAGTAGGTACAACCCCTTCTGAATTCTGGCTGCGATACAATGAATGAGGCTGGCATTAATGACTGCAAGAATGGACAAAGTTGCTGTTTGAATTTATAGTAAGAAATAAACCATTACAACTTTTCCAAAATGTAATCTTTTAGAAACAAAAATGGTCCATAATCCTGATGCTCTGTTGTCCATCTTTGTTTTGTTTTTGTTTTTGTTTTTGAGACAGAGTCTCACTCTGTCGCCCAGGCTGGAGTGCAATGGCACAATCACTGCAACCTCCGCCAACCAGGTTCAAGCGATTCTCCTGCCTCAGCCTCCTGAGTAGCTAGGATTACAGGTGCATGCCACCATGCCAGGCTAATTTTTTGTAGTTTTAGTAGAGATAAGGTTTCCCCATGTTGGTCAGGCTTGTCTCGAACTCCTGACCTTGTGATCTGCCCGCCCTGGCCTCTCAAAGTGCTGGGATTACAGGCATCAGCCACCGGGCCCAGTCGCATCTTTTTTTTGTTTGAACATATGGCAAAAAATGCACAATTCTGAAATGTGGAACATACAGTATAGAATATTACTGGAACAACTGAAAAAACTTGAAGAGACAACAGCATGAAATTTCAGTTTTTCTGAATTTGGTGATTGCAGTGTGGTTATAGAAGAGAATGCCTTTTCTTAGGAGATACACTGAAATAGAGGAAAAGGGACATGATTCTGAAACTTTCAAATATTTCAAAAAGTAACACATATGTACACGTGTGTATGTATACATATATATGTGTAGAAAGAGCAATAGCAAATGTGGCAAAATGTTAACATTTGGCAAATCTGGATAAGGATTTGCAATTCTGCATTTGAAATTATTTAAAAATATAAAAAACTTGGCCGGGCGCGGTGGCTCAAGCCTGTAATCCCAGCACTTTGGGAGGCCGAGGCGGGTGGATCACGAGGTCAAGAGATCGAGACCATCCTGGTCAACATGGTGAAACCCCGTCTCTACTAAAAATACAAAAAAAATCAGCTGGGCATAGTGGTGTGTGCCTGTAGTCCCAGCTGCTCGGGAGGCTGAGGCAGGAGAATTGCCTGAACCCAGGAGGCGGAGGTTGCGGTGAGCCGAGATCACGCCATTGCACTCCAGCCTGGGTAACAAGAGCGAAACTCCGTCTCAAAAAAAAAAATAAAAAAAAAAAAATAAAATAAAATAAATAAAAAACTTGAGTGTCTAGAGAAACCGGCATAAAAAACCTTTTGTCACCTTATTTACGGGTTCTATACAGTCTTTTACGACGCAATCAAAGAAAAAAGAAAACCTAAACTAAAAGAGGTAACAAATCTTCCCTCCCATAGTGGCCAGAAGCCTCCGCCAAGTTCATTCGGTGTCCTAATGGGAAGAAAATGCAAAGCAATATGTTTTTCTATCAAGATTATTTACTAATTATCATTTTTTCCTTTCATGAAGATCAACAATAAAGATTTTTTAAAAATGATTTTGAGAATCATTGTGTGGTATCTGCTTAAGGCTGTCGCCCAGGAAAACGCCCAGGGACCAAACAAGCTTCAAGCTTGTGGAAACGTGAACAGTCCAGGGAACCGTCCCCTCGCGTTGCATGCCGGGATATGGAGTCTTCCCGCTCTGCCCTGCAGGCGCTCCAGGATCGCTGAGCCGCTCCCTCATCTCGCGATGTCATCTTCCTTTTTTTTTTTTTTTTTTTATTTTTTTTTTTTCCCCCTAACCCCTTTTCCCCCCCCCCTCCCCGCCCAACGTGTTTTTCAAATTCGCCAATGGGCACACAGCTTAGGCTCGAACCAGCCAATCGGAATGCGGAGTCACCGGGAAATTTAAATTGCGCCGGCCGGCGGCACGAGCCATACGGTCTTTGAGCTGAGCCGAGGTGGTCGCTTTTAGCGCAGCTTTCCCACAGCCGCGGATCCCCGCCTAAGCCTCCTGTGGAAGCCCGGGCCCGCTTCGCAGGTACAGACTCAGCTAGCGGCCCTTCCAGAGCGCTAACGGCTGGCCCGCGGGCAGTGTTCGCCTTGTGGGTGGGGGTAGGGAGGCCCCGGGGCCACGCCGGGCCTGGCTCTGCCTCCCGCGTTGACTAGGCCTCGGGGGCGGTGTTCGTTGACGAGGCGGCTGAGTTTCGCGGGGGCTGCGGGCTTAGGGCGCCGACGCTCTGCAGACGGCAGCGGAGGCTTTAAAGCTTCGAGGCCGGTAGAATCGGAGCCAGCCAGGCCTGAGGGCGAATGTCCCAGGATGGCTTGTGGCGGCCCTGGCCTTACCTCTCCCGTTCTCGTTGCATCTTTCCCGTAGTAGGAGCTGGGGCTCGGGTGGCAGTTGGGAGCACCGTCTCTAACACCTAGGCCCCGGGGTGGCTTTGGCACCAAGTCGTAGGGGAGCGTAATGAAAGCAAAGATAGGAAATTGTAAGGAGAGCTTTGACTTTTGTCGTCTTCTGAATGACGCACAGCTGATGTCATCTTAATTAATTGCATTCTCTCCAAGTCCCTTGAAATGTAAATTAAATATGCGAGATCCGGCACTGCATTCTTAGTGTTGACCATAGTGTAATGATGAAGAAAATTTTTATTTGATTTTCGAATGTGGGGAGTGCACCCATTTTGGCCACGTAAACACGGTCAAGTAGGGAGACCCTCCTGAGGATCTGCATGTATTGCCTTAGCACATAATTTTAGCTGTAAGTTAACTCGGTTCTGGACTCTGGAGTTTAGAGCCGCGGCGGCTGTCAGAAACGGTGGACACATGTGACTAGTCCGAATTGAAATACGCTGTAAGCTTAAAGTACGCAAAATATTTCAAAGATGGAGTATGAAAAAAGAATGTAAAAGATCTCAATTATTTTATATATTGATAAACGTGTTAAAATACTATTTGTATATGTTGGTTAAGTAAAATACACTATTAAAATTAGTTTCACTTGTTTCTTTTTGCCTTTTTAAAAATATGGCTGCTAGGAAGTTTAAATTAATATAGCTTGCATTCTATTTCTGATGGACAACCCTGCTCCAGGAAGTCTCAGTTCTTCAGAGGGAAGCGGGGACGGTTATCCTTTGGCTAAAACTATTTCGTAGTGCTGAAAACCTGATGATCCCTTCATTTAGTATAGACGTCTGGATTCAGTAGATGCTTGATAATTCTTACTTGGTACTGTTACCGACAAAGGAAAATGATAAAGGAAATACTGTTCTCTTTCTCCATCTTTTAGCTTTCTCCCTTTGTCTCATAACCATGTCCACCAACGAGAATGCACATACACCAGCTGCCCGTCTTAACAGATTCAAGAACAAGGGAAAAGACAGTACAGTGAGTACCTTCTGTTGCTTTCCTGTGGTGTTATTTAAATGGGAAGACATTTGGAAAGGGGTAAAAACGTAGGGATTTTTTTTTTTTAAGAAAATGGCCTCACTTAGCAACAGAAACTGATGTGATAGGTGAAACATCGTGTAATCTTTTCTCAAGGAAATGAGGCGTCGCAGAATAGAAGTCAATGTGGAGCTGAGGAAAGCTAAGAAGGATGATCAGATGCTGAAGAGGAGAAATGTAAGCTCATTTCCTGATGATGCTACTTCTCCACTGCAGGAAAACCGCAACAACCAGGTAAAAAATACGTTTTAGTTTATGAGTTACATTAAATCCAGAAAATCGGTAGGGACTTTTCTGAGAAATTCAAGTAAACTTAACATTTCTAGTCTTTTTTTTTTTTTTATAGACAGGGTTTCACCATGTTGGTCAGGCTGGTCTTGAACTCCCGACCTCAGGTGATCCTGCCCGCCTTGGCCTCCAAAGTGCTTGGATTACGGGCGTGAGCCACTATGCTTGGCCAGCATTTCTAGACTTACGACTTTAACTATCTGTGAAAATCTTTTTCTCTGTTAAAAATTAGTAATTGTCTTCTTTCCTGCCTTCTGTAATCCACTGAAGTTGATTTAAGATTTTCCTTTAGCTCTGACCTTCCTTCAGACTTCCTTGCATTTCTAGCTACTACTAGCTGGGTACCTTGATCTGACCAGTGTGTCCAGACCAACTACCAACTAGTTTCTGGTTTGTTTCTCTCTCTCTCTCTCTCTCTTTTTTTTTTTTTTTTTCTCCTGAGACAGAGTCTTGCTCTGTCCCTCAGGCTGGAGTGCAGTGGCACAATCTCGGTTCACTGCAACCTCCGCCTACTGGGTTTGAGCGATTCTGCCTTAGCCTCCTGAGTAGCTGGGATTACAGGTGAGCGCCACCATGCTTGACTAATTATTATATTTTTAGTAGAGACACTTTCACCGTGTTGGCCAGGCTGGTCTTGAACTCCTGACCTGCCTCAGCCTCTAAAGTGCTGCGATTACAGACATGAGTCACCACACCCGTCCCATATCTGGTTTATTTCTGCCTTTTTTGGTATTCTCTATTTTTTTGTAAATGTCACCGGCTTTTCTCAGGATTTTCCTCCTGAAATATTTACAGTGGCCTCCTAATTTATCATTTTCTTTTTTTTGTGCCATATACTATTTTCCTGAAATTTTTCCTGAGGTACAGCTTTAGATATGTGTTTTCTATCCTCAAAATCCATACTCCAAATTGCTTGAACCTGGGAGGGGGGAGGTTACCTTGAGCCAAGATTGCACCATTGCACTTCAGCCTGGGCAACAAGAGTGAAGCTCTGTCTCAAGAAAAAGAAAAATAAAAAATTAATACATACACCAGCTGGAGTTCACACCTGTAATTCCAGCACTTTGGGAAGCCAAACTGGGAGGATCACTGGAGGCCAGGAGTTTGAGCCTCCCCTAGGCAACATAGCAAGACCCTGTCTCTACAAGAAATAAAAAGTTAGCTGGATATGGTGATGCAGGCCTTTAGTCCTAAGTATTCAGGGGGCTGAGGCAGAGGGATCACTGGAGCCCGGGATTTTGAGACTGCAGTGAGCTATGATTGAACCATTGCACTTCATGCTGGGTGACAGAGTGAGACCCTGTCTCTAAAAATAAAAATCCATACTCCAGGAAGCCCTTCCATAAAGTAGGTGGCTTAGATTTTCAGGTTTATTTTTCATAACTGAGCACTTGCCTACATCTTTTTCTCACAATATGCTGCTGCTTTTTTTTTTTTTTCCTTGTGGCAGAGTCTCGTTCTGTTGCCCAGGCTGGAGTGCAGTGGCATAATCTCGGCTCTCTGCAACCTCCACCTCCTGGGTTCAAGCAATACTTGTGCCTCAACCTCCTGAGTAGCTGGGATTACAGGTGTATGCCACCATGCCTGACTAATTTTGATTTTGAGACGATTTCGCTCATGTTGCCCAGGCTGGAGTGTAATGGCACGATCTTGGCTCACTGAAACCTCCGCCTCCCAGGTTCAGGTGGTTCTCCTGCCTGAGCCTCCCAAGTAGCTGGGATTATAGGCGTGTGCCAGCACGCCCTGCTAATTTTGTATTTTTAGTAGAGATGGGGTTTCTTCACGTTGGTCAGGCTGGTCTCGACCTCCCAACCTCAGGTGAGCCGCTTGGCTCAGCCTCCCAAAGTGCTGGGATTACAGGCATGAGATACCATCACCATGCCCAGCCTATTTTTTTTTTTTGTCTTGAACTCCTGACCTCAGGTGATATACCCATCTTGGCCTCCCAAAGTGCTGGGATTACAGATGTGAGCCACCACGCCCAGCCACATTATGCTTACTTTAGCACTCTGCATTTATCTTCTTCTTTTTTCATTGAATACTGCCTATGTTCTATTTCTAGGGTATTAATACTCAAAACTCATCTTCTCCTTGTAGCACTCATTAGCCTAGCAGGAAAGACACCCCTTTCACAGGATTCTCTAGCGCCCTGGTTCTGTACCCAGAATGAGGAGTAAATACTGTGTACCACATCTATTTACCACTTGTTTTATGCTGTTTACTGGTCACATTTTCTCTGTTAGGTTGCAAGCTCCTAGAAAGACAGGGATACTGTCTTTTTAAATTTCTGGTAGCATTGATTCTCAAACCTCATTTCTACTGTGATTCCCAACATAAAAATTTTTTTTTTTTTTTTGAGACAGAGCTTCGCTGTTGTTGCCCAGGAGTACAATGACTCGATTTTGGCTTGCTCCAACCTCTGCCTCCTGGGTTCAAGCGAATTTCCTGCCTGAGCCTCCCAAGTAGCTGGGATTACAGGCATGCGCCACCCCACCTGGCTAATTTTGTATTTTTAGTAGAGGCAGAATTTCTCCATGTTGGTCAGGCTGGTCTCAAACTCCTGACCTCAGGTGATCCGCCTGCCTTGGCCTCCCAAAGTGCTGGGATTACAGGCATGAGCCATTGTGTCTGGCCAACACTTTTTTTTTTTTAAGAGGGGATGGATTATGCCCTGTTGCCCAGGCTGGAGTATGTTGTGGCAAAATCTTGGCTCACTGCAGCCTCTGCCTCCTGAGTAGCTGGAATTACAGGGGCCCATTACCATGTTTTGCTAATTTTTTTTTTTTTTTTTAAGACGGGGTTTCACCATGTTGGTCAGGCCAGTCTTGAACTCCTGACCTCAGGTGATCCGCCCACCTTGGCTTCCAAAGTGTTTGGATTACAGGCGTGAGCCCTCGTGCCAGCCCTTGCTAATTTTTTTTTTTTTTTTTTTTTTTAGATGGAGTTTTGCTCTTGTTACCCAGGCTGGAGTGCAATGGCGCTATCTTGGCTCACCGCAACCTCCGCCTCCTGGGTTCAGGCAATTCTCCTGCCTCAGCCTCCTGAGTAGCTGGGATTACAGGCACACGCCACCATGCCCAGCTGATTTTTTGTATTTTTAGTAGAGACGGGGTTTCACCATGTTGACCAGGATGGTCTCGATCTCTTGACCTCGTGATCCACCCGCCTCGGCCACCCAAAGTGCTGGGATTACAGGCATGAGCCACCGCGCCCGGCCCGCTAATTTTTTTTAAAGACAGGATTTCACCATATGGATCAGGCTGGTCTCAAACTCCTGATATCAGGTGATCCACCCGCCTCAGCCTCCCAAAATGTTGGGATTACAGGTGTGAACCACCGTGCCCAACAGTCTTGCTAATTTTTGCTTTTTTTTTCTGGAAACTGTGTCTCACTCTGTTGCCCTGGCTGGAGTGCAGTGGTGCGATCTTGGCTCACTGCAGCCTCCACCTCCCAGGTTCAAGCAGTTTTCCCACCTCAGCCTTCCGAGTGCTGGAACTAGAGGCACCTGCCACCACACCCAGCTAATCTTTGTATTTTCAGTAGAGACGGGATTTTACCATATTGGCCCATCTGCCAGCCTCAGCCTTCCAAAGTGCTGGGATTACAGGCGTGAGCCACTGCACCCTGCCAAACAGAAAACATTTATATTTGTAACAACACTCAACTGTGGAAATATATAGGTTATAAGATTAGATATGCAAATCCTCAGAGCATTGCTTATAACCATGTCTTTCTGCCTCAAAGTATAATCTGAACGCAAGTGATTGAGACTAATGTAGGAATAATCTTCAGTCTGCTCTGATGATGATGATGATGATGATTATTTTTTTGAGAAAAGGTCTTGGGTGGTGACAGGTACACACCACCATACTTGGATATCTATATATATGAATTTTTTGTAGGGGGGAAGGTCTCACTATGTTGCTCAGGCTGGTCTTGAACTCCTGAGTTCAAGCTGTCCTCCCTCCTAAGCCTCCCAAAGTGCTAGGATTACGGGTGTGAGCCACCGTGCCTGGCCTTCTAGTTCATTTTTTAAATTGTTCAAAGCTGCCTGTTTTTAGTGATAAAACACTTGGATACTCCATAACTTGAGACTCCAGTGAGTCATGACACCAAGTTTGGAAACTGTTCTACATATAAAATAATGAATATTTAACAGGTAAAATTAAATATAGGGCTAAGTTTTTAGTGGCTGGCTATAAGCCTAATAATGTTTATACATTCCTTCTTGCCTTCACAATGGTAAGTGTAGATTTTATTTGTTTGCATTTAATTTTAATGTGCAAAATTTTGTTATTCTTTTAGGGCACTGTAAATTGGTCTGTTGATGACATTGTCAAAGGCATAAATAGCAACAATGTGGAAAATCAGCTCCAAGCTACCCAAGCTGCCAGGTATGTCTTGTCTGCAGTAGCATGGGTTACCTAATAAATTAGTGTTTTTAGATTTTTTTTTGGCGGGAAGGGACAGACAAGATAGTGTAAGGAAAAATTAGGCCAGCTAGCCATAAACCAAACAGTGTTTTTTGTTTATTTTTATGAGTGGGAGGCCTTGCTATTTTGCCCAAGCTGGTCTTGAATACCTGGGTTCATGCAGTCCTCTCACCTCAGCCTTCTGAAGTGCTGGGACTACAGGTGTGTGTCCTTGTACCTGGCCATAAAGTTTTTATCAGAGTAATGTTTCAAGTTACTGGCAGTGAAAGGAAGAAATGAATAGTAAGTGAGATTGATACATCTGTTTAGAATGATAGATGCATTTAGGAAATAAGCATAATTTGACTTTTATCTCCCACCATACACAAATATTTATGATATAATAGAAAGGATTAATAATTTCTATAGCTTGACAGTGTGCAGAAGAACAAATTTCAATGGTAAATAATCATTAAAAAGTTCTAGGCTGTGCGGTGGCTCATGCCTGTAATCCCAGCACTTTAAGGGGCCAAGGGGTGGGTTACTTGAGCCCACGAGTTTGAGACCAGCCTGGGCAACAGGATGAGACTGTCTCTACAAAAAATAAAAAAAATTACCCTTGTGTGGTGCTGTGCACTTGTAGTCCCAGCTACTAAGGAGGCTGAGATGGGAGGATTACTTGGATCTCAGGAAGTCGAGCCTGCAGTGAGCTGTGATCGTGGCATTGCACTCAAGCCTGGGTGGAGTAAGATCCTGTGCTTAAACAAAAAGTGCTTAACCACAACTATTAGGGAGACACAGATTCAGTTAATAATGAGAGTATAACCCTGTCATATTGTCAAAAGTTTTTTAAAAAAAGAGACAAGATCGGGCCAGATGTGGTGGCTCACGCCTGTAATCCTGGCACTTTGTCAGGCTGAGGCAGGTGGATCACAAGGTCAGGAGTTTGAGATTGACCTGGCCAATATGGTGAAACCCCCGTCTCTATTAAAAATACAAAAATTAGGCCGGGCGCGGTGGCTCAAGCCTGTAATCCCAGCACTTTGGGAGGCCGAGGCGGGTGGATCACGAGGTCAAGAGATCGAGACCATCCTGGTCAACATGGTGAAACCCCGTCTCTACTAAAAATACAAAAAATTAGCTGGGCATGGTGGCGCGTGCCTGTAATCCCAGCTACTCAGGAGGCTGAGGCAAGAGAATTGCCTGAACCCAGGAGGCGGAGGTTGCGGTGAGCCAAGATCGTGCCATTGCACTCCAGCCTGGGTAACATAAGTGAAATTCTGTCTCAAAAAAAAAAAAAAAAATACAAAAATTGGCTGGGCATGGTGGTGGGCCCCGTAGTCCCAGCTACTCAGGAGGCTAAGGCACAAGAATCACTTGAACTCAGGAGGCAGAGATGGCAGTGGGCCAAGATCAAATCAATGCACTCCAGCCTGGGCGACAGAGCGCGACTGTCCCCACCCAAAAAAAGCGACAAGATGTATAGTAGATTTCTGCAGTGATGCAGAGGAGGGTAATCTGTATTATTTTTTGGAAAAATGATAGTTAATTATACCACATGTACAGTACCACAAAAGTAATCTGTTCAGCTTCTGTTAGGTTCCAGAATATCTCAGCATTTAGTGATTTACATAAAAGGTTGTCTGAAGTTGTAAAGTCTTGAATTGCATTTTAAATTGGTTTTTATACAAACTCCTTTTGTGTACAAAAGACTCAGGTTGTGTAAAAATCACCTTCAACTTTTATTTCTCTCTTTGTTCCCCTTTAGGAAACTGCTTTCTAGAGAAAAACAGCCCCCCATAGACAACATAATCCAGGCTGGTTTGATTCCAAAATTTGTGTCCTTCTTGGGCAGAACTGAATGTAGTCCCATTCAGTTTGAATCTGCTTGGGCACTCACTAACATTGCTTCTGGGACATCAGAACAAACCAAGGCTGTGGTAGATGGAGGTGCCATCCCAGCATTCATTTCTCTGTTGGCATCTCCCCATGCTCACATCAGTGAACAAGCTGTATGGGCTCTAGGAAACATTGCAGGTACTTGAACTTGAAGTTCTTTTGATTGAATGTGTTTAAGTGTAATGAGTTGGAAGAAAGGCCTTGTTATAAGTATTAGTGACTTTGTCAAGTTTTGAGCTTGCTTTCAAGCCCTTATTAGGAATGAAGGTGGTGCATTCAGTCGTTGAACGTTGGTAGTGCTGGACAAGGTAATAGAAATTAATCTTGCCTTTTTTTTCAGGTGATGGCTCAGTGTTCCGAGATTTGGTTATTAAGTACGGTGCAGTTGACCCACTCTTGGCTCTTCTTGCAGTTCCCGATATGTCATCTTTGGCAGTAAGTTACTACCATAAGTAGCCACTCTCTTCTTCATTCTAATTTCCCCCATCTTCTCAAAAGACAGACTCTTTCATTGCTTATTTCTTTTTCCCCAGTGTGGTTACTTACGTAATCTTACCTGGACGCTTTCAAATCTTTGCCGCAACAAGAATCCTGCACCTCCGTTAGATGCTGTTGAGCAGATTCTTCCTACCTTAGTTAGGCTCCTGCATCATGATGATCCAGAAGTATTAGCAGATACCTGCTGGGCTATTTCCTACCTTACTGATGGTCCAAATGAACGAATTGACATGGTCGTGAAAACAGGAGTTGTTCCCCAACTTGTGAAGCTTCTAGGAGCTTCTGAATTGCCAATTGTGGTAAGTTACTTACTTTTAGATTAGGACATAAGTATAAGAAGCATGATCAGGGCTGGGTGCAGTGGCTCACGCCTGTATAATCCCAGCAATTTGGGAGACCGAGGTGGGTGTATCACCTGAGGTCAGGAGTTAGAGAGCAGCCTGAATAACATGGCGAAACCCTGTCTCTACTAAAAAAAAAATATTAGCCGGACATGGCAGCATATGCCTGTAATCTCAGTTACTTGGGAGGCTGAGGCAGGAGAATTGCTTGAACCTGGGAGGTGGAGGTTGCAGTGAGCCAAGATCACACCATTGCACTCCAGCCTAGGTGAGTCCGTCTCAAAAAAAAAGCATAATCAGTTGATACTCATATTGAAATATTGACTATTTCAGGCCATGATGGGCCTCTTGTCAAAACTGTTAGGGTATAGAATTCTAAAGTGCTGGGGAAAAAAAAAATACGGTAACCAGCATCAACATTTTTTTCTTTTCAGACTCCTGCACTACGAGCCATAGGGAATATTGTCACTGGTACAGATGAACAGACTCAAGTTGTGATTGATGCAGGAGCGCTTGCCGTCTTTCCCAGCCTGCTCACCAACCCCAAAACTAACATTCAGAAGGAAGCTACATGGACAATGTCAAACATCACAGCTGGCCGTCAGGACCAGATACAGCAAGTTGTGAATCATGGATTAGTCCCATTCCTTGTCAGTGTTCTTTCTAAGGTAACGAAGTCTTAGGGTTTAATCAAGGCATTTTTTTTTTTTAGTGTTTATTATAGAGAGCTCTGCTTGATAAGATTTTTAACATGAAGGAATCCTGGAATCTACTTGGAAGTCCTCTGCTGAAAAATACCCAGTAACCTCTTTCACTTAAGGTTTCACTTAGTACTTTTCAGTCATTGTTTTTGTGAAAAAGTACTCTAGGAATCTTATTTGTGCAACTGTTCTGAAACAAAACCATTTTCTTATGTGTAATAGGCAGATTTTAAGACACAAAAGGAAGCTGTTTGGGCTGTGACCAACTATACCAGTGGTGGAACAGTTGAACAGATTGTGTACCTTGTTCATTGTGGCGTAATAGAACCATTGATGAACCTCTTAACTGCAAAAGATACCAAGATTATTCTAGTTATCCTGGATGCCATTTCAAATATCTTTCAGGTAAGTCTTATCAAGGTGAGTTTGTTTGAATTTGGACTTGTAATTGGTTTACTATTTAGACCTGGAGGAGGGCAACTGTAAGTTTACTCACTAGTAAACCACAGAATCAGAAAGCCTGTTTATGTGGGCCACACCTTTGGTTAAAAATACGGCAGGTTTATATAAGGTATAAAAGAGATGACAAGTGGATGATGTGACCTGAATCGAAGTCAGGCCCTTATGTGAACTCATCATACCTATTTACTTGGTTGATTTAATTTCCCAATTTCATACTGAATTTTGGTGAAATTAAATTTTTTTTTCTTCTTCTTCTTCTTTTTTTTTTTTTTTTGGAGACAGAGTTTCGCTCTTGTTACCCAGGCTGGAGTGCAATGGCGCGATCTCGGCTCACAGCAACCTCTGCCTCCCGGGTTCAGGCAATTCTCCTGCCCCAGCCTCCCGAGTAGCTGGGAGTACAGGCACGCACCACCATGCCCAGCTAATTTTTTGTATTTTTAGTAGAGATGGGGTTTTACCATGTTGACCAGGATGGTCTCGATCTGTTGACCTCGTGATCCACCCGCCTCGGCCTCCCAAAGTGCTGGGATTACAGGCTTGAGCCACTGCGCGCGGCTGAAATTAAATTTTTTTAACTTTTTTTTTTTGAAACGGAGTTTCGCTCTTGTTACCCAGGCTGGAGTGCAATGGCGCCATCTCGGCTCACTGCAACCTCCGCCTCCTGGGTTCAGGCAATTCTCCTGCCTCAGCCTCCTGAGTAGCTGGGATTACAGGCACGCGCCACCATGCCCAGCCAATTTTTTGTAGTTTTAGTAGAGACGGGGTTTCACCGTGTTGACCAGGATGGTCTCGATCTCTTGACCTCGTGATCCACCCGCCTCAGCCTCCCAAAGTGCTGGGATTACAGGCTTGAGCCACCGCGCCCGGCCTTTTTTTTTTTTTTTTTTTTTTTTTTTAAATAAAGACAGAGTTTCACTGTGTTAGCCAGCATGGTCTTGATCTCCTGACCTCGTGATCCACCTGCCTCAGCCTCCCAAAGTGCTGGGATTATAGGCGTGAGCCACTGTGCCCAGCCTGGTGAAATTAAATTTGGCGGGGCTTGGTGGGTCACACCTGTAATCCTAGCACTTTGGGAGTCCAATGTGGGTGGATCACCTGAGGTCAGGAGTTCGAGACCAGCTTGGCCAACATGGCAAAACCCCATCTCTACTAAAAGTATAAAAATTAACTGAGTGTGGTGGCTGGCGCCTGTAGTCCCCACCATTGAGGTTGAGGGAGGAGAATCATCTGAATCCAGGAGGGCGAGGTTGCAGTGAGTCGAGATTGTGCTACTTTACTCCAGCCTGAGTGAAAAAGTGAAACTCTGTCTCAAAAAAAAAAAAAAAAAAAATTTGAATCGCTTAATTATATTTTTCTTCTGGTTCCATCTCTAATTGATCCAAACATATCAGTATATGATACTTTGTCATAGTAGATAGGTGGTAGGTAAGCCTTACTCATCAACTTTGGATTCTAGAGATTTTTACGTAAAGAAGTTGAGCCTACAGTAATGGATGCTGGCATATCTGTCACTGTGTATAAATAATTTGTCAATATGTGGCCAGTATTTCTTCTTCTCTTCATCTAATCCCCTAAATTGTTTTGAAGCAAATTTGTTATTTCATTTATAGATATTTATGGTTTTTTTTTTTTTTTTTTTTTTTTTTTTTTTTTTTTTTTTGAGACAGAGTCTTGCTGTGTTACCAGGTGCCAGGCTGGAGTGCAGTGGCGCAATGTCTGCTCACTGCAATCTCCGCCTCCTGGGTTGAAGCAATTCTCCTGCCTCAGCCTCCTGAGTAGCCGGGACTACAGGCGTGTGCCACCATGCCCAGCTAATTTTTGTATTTTTTAGTAGAGGCGGGGTTTCACCGTGTTGGCCAGGATGGCCTTGATCTCTTGACCTCGTGATCCACCTGCCTTGGCCTCCCAAAGTGCTGGGATTACAGGCTTGAGCCACCGCGCCCGGCCTTGTTTTCAACTTTTAAGAGATACATAAGCCAGGCGCGGTGGCTCATGTCTGTAATCCCAGCACTTTGGGAGGCCGAGGTGAGTGGATCACAAGATCAAGACATCGAGACCATCCTGGCCAACACGGTGAAACCCCGTCTCTACTAAAAAATACAAAAAATTAGCTGGGCATGGTGGCTCCTGCCTGTAATCCAGGCTACTCAGGAGGCTGAGGCAGGAGAATTGCCTGAACCCAGGAGGCGGAGGTTGCGGTGAGCCGAGATTGCGCCATTGCACTCCAGCCTGGGTAACGAGAGCAAAACTCCGTCTCAAAAAAAAAAAAAGTTGAAAACAAAAACTAATCTACATACCATTCCTTATGCCCAGTAAGTCCTTAGTACCAACACACATTCTGGTTGGGGACATTTTAGTTTAGCACTCCATAGTCCATCTTTGCCCTTAGACACCTTGACTCAACCTTGTGATGACATAGGATGCTTTACAAAACAATAAGCCCCTGTTCCCATATCAGACCAGTTGAACTGGAATGTAGTGTTGTTTTAGAAGTTTCCCACGTTATTTTGATACATGGAAAAAGTTGAGAGCTATTGATGGTAAGATCTCTGGTTGAAGGCTCCAGTTGAAGCAGTGCTAAGAGCAAGTATAGATCCAATCACATTGAGTTTCAACAAAATATAAAACGGACATAAAACTATGATATGCTTGTTGAAGGAACTGTTAGGTGCTTAATTCTGCCTGACATATCAGTATTCAAATTATTGATGTCATTTTCTTAAAACATTCAGAGTATATGCTAGTAAACTTAATTTTTTTTTTTTAGGCTGCTGAGAAACTAGGTGAAACTGAGAAACTTAGTATAATTATTGAAGAATGTGGAGGCTTAGACAAAATTGAAGCTCTGCAAAACCATGAAAATGAGTCTGTGTATAAAGCTTCATTAAACTTAATTGAGAAGTATTTCTCTGTAGAGGTGAGTAATGGATGGTAATATTAGTAACAACTTGGAAACATGTAAAGTCAAGGCCTCGAGCCTTTTTTTCCCCTCATACTTTTAAAAGTGAGCCTTGAGGTTACAGTGAACTGAGATCATGCCACTTCATTCCAGCCTGAGCAACAGAGCAAGATTCCATCTCAAAACAAACAAAGCCTCATATCTTTGTTAAATATAGCAAAATATCAGTGTGTGTAGGACATAATGTACTTATTTGCTTCTCTGATGTTTAGCTTGGTGGTAATAAAATCTTTTTATTTTATTTTATTTTTTTAAAGACGAGGTTTCACCATGTTGGTCAGGCTGGTCTTGAACTCCCGACCTCAGGTGATCCGCCTGCCTTGGCCTCCAAAGTGCTTGGATTACAGGCATGAACCACCATGCTCGGCCAATATAATCTTTAAACTGAGATTTTAAAAGTAACCGGATTAGTTTCAAGTGAACAGCCTTTGAGAATCTTAGAATATTTTTAGAATAAGTTTATGGATGTCATTGTACGAGGTGATAGAGAAGTAGGCCAAACCCACCACCATGCTCTGGGCCTATTTAATAGGCACTCTTTTCCAATTGAAAATTGACAGTTGGAGAAGAAAAATAATCTCAGGCTTTTTCTGTTACTGTAGTAGCATTCCTTATCCCTGGCCCCCACAACTCCCCAGGCACTCATGAATTGGCAAAGTTTCAGAGACCCTCCCTCCCCTGTGTCAAATATTAGAATATCATACAGGATTAAATGTATAATATGCAGATCAAGATCTTTTTTTTTTTTTTTTTTTTTTTTTTTTGAGTCGGAGTTTTGCTCTTGTTACCCAGGCTGGAGTGCAATGGCACAATCTCGGCTCACCGCAACCTCCGCCTCCTGGGTTCAGGCAATTCTCCTGCCTCAGCCTCCTGAGTAGCTGGGATTACAGGCACATGCCACTAGGCCCAGCTGATTTTTTGTATTTTTAGTAGAGACCAGGATGGTCTCGATCTCTTGACTTCGTGATCCACCCGCCTCGGCCTCCCAAAGTGCTGCGATTACAGGTGTGAGCCACCGCGCCCAGCCAAGATCTAAATATTAAATACAGACTTCTAGGTAGGCTGCTGCTTGGAATATTTATATTACTTTTATATTTGTTTTTTAATATATTTCCAGGAAGAGGAAGATCAAAATGTTGTGCCAGAAACTACCTCTGAAGGCTATACCTTCCAAGTTCAGGATGGGACTCCTGGGACCTTTAACTTTTAGATCATGTAGCTGAGGTATAAATCTGTTGTGTACTATGTTTGGTATTTTGTCTTCCTGTTTCTCTACGAAGAACTCTTTCTAAATGTGGTTTGTTATTGTAGCACTTTTTACACTGAAACTATACTTGAACAGTTCCAACTGTACATACTGTATGAAGCTTGTCCTCTGGCTACGTTTCTTATTTCTATGTGGAATTTCATATCTTGCAGCCTCCTGTAAATAAACATTAAAACCCACCCTTTACTTCACCATGCCTATGTATTGCTTTCTAATTTGGGATCTTTAATGTTGCAAGTGAAGGATAACCTATCCAAACTGATAAGATTAATCAGAGGCAGTCCTGGTTGCAGTTTTTTAGAAGTATGAATAAAATTTTCCAGAAACCCTCAGCCAGTGTCTCTTTAAGTCTCCTTGGCCAGGGAGTGGGCTTAAAAATGTTAAATTTAATGATAAATTTGTCCTGGAGCTAAAAGTGGAATTAATTCCTCCCAAACTCGAAGGCTGAATGGGGTTCCAAGGTAAAATAGTAGCCACACATTGGCATCACCTGGGAAAGTACCCAGTTTAGTCGTGAGGGTCTACATTATTGTGTTTTTTTGTTTGCTTGTTTGTTTTTGTTTTTAATACGGAGTCTCGCTCTGTTGCCCAGGCTGGGGTGCAGTGGAATAGTCTTGGCTCACTGCAACCTCCGCCTCTCAGGCTAAAGTGATTCTCCTGCCTCAGCCTCCCGAGTAGCTGGGATTACAGGCATGCCTGGCTAATTTTTGCATATTTAGTAGATAGAGATGGGGTTTCACCATGTTGACCAGACTGGTCTTGAATTCCTAACCTCAGGTGATTTGCTCACCTCAGCCTCCCAAAGTGCTGGGATTATAGGAGTGAGCCACCATGCTTGGCCATGACATCTTTTCAAGTCGGTAGTAATATACTGCAACAAGTCTCCGTTTACCTTCTTGGCTACAAATAAGGATTTTCTTCCCTTAGTTCATCAACATGCATAGAAATACATTTTTGTCTTTTGCAGGTAATAGTTGAGTTTTAAAATTCTTCCATGGAACAATGTTTAATCCTTACCTTGTTTAGGTATAGTGCACTAGGTAGTGCTTATTTGAAGTACCCTCTACAGCCAAGTTACTAAAATGGGACACTAGGCCAGGCACGGTGGCTCACGCCTGTGATCACAGCATTTTGGGAGGCCGAGTCAGGCAGATCACTCAGGTCAGGAGTTCGAGACCAGCCTGGCTAACATGGTGAAACCCTGTCTCTACTAAAAAAAAAAAAAAAAAAAAAAATTAGCCGGGTGCGGTGGCATGCACCTGTAATCCCAGCTACTTGGGAGGCTGAGGCAGGAGAATTGCTTGAACCTGGTATGCAGAGGTTGCAGTGAGCTGAGATTGCGCCATTGCACTCCAGCCTGGGTGATAGAGCAAGACTCCATCTCAAAAGAAAAAAAAATTAAGGAATACGAAACCCCTGTGTTAACACGCGTTCCTTGTAATAGAGCATTTTGTTTGGAACTGTGGATCACTTTCTCAGCTTTTCCTCAGCTCCCCTAAATGGGAGGGGGAAGAGACATTAACAGTACAGACTGCCTTTCCTTTCCTACTTGATCCTCTCTTCCTCTCCCCAACTCGAGTTCCTTCTTAGATACTGAATCCAAAACTCTACAGCTTGAGAAAAGTGATGGGGAAGTAAACCTGGACATCCTAGATTTTTGCTTTAACGTGGGAGAGTTTTAATGGCTTCAGAGGCACTAGTGTAAAAGGATAGAAAGTATAAGGTCTGGATTTGTTAAAGGCGTGACTCAATAGTGAGGTAATGAACTGGAGATAGCTGGTTTCCAAAAAAGTTTTTTTTTTTTAATTGTATTTTAGATAAAATGCTTAACATGCTAGTTTCCTTGGAGTTGTTAGGTCCATAGAGGCATTGGGAGATTTTTAATTTATTGTGTGGGTAACTTAATATCTTTGAGAATGACAGAATGACTTTATGGTTTTTTTTTTCCTTTTTTTTTTTTGAGACAGAGTTTTGCTCTTGTTGCCCAGGCAGGAGTGCAATGGCATGATCTACAGTCACTGCAACCTCTGCCTCCTGGGTTCAAGCGATTCTCCTGCCTCAGCCTCCCGAATAGTTGGGATTACAGCCACCACGCCTGGCTGATTTTGTATTAGTAGAGATGGGGCTTCTCCATGTTGGTCAGGCTGGTCTCGAACTCCTGACTTCAGGTGATCTGCCTCCCTCAGTGTCCCAAAGTACTGGGAATACAGGCGTGAGCCACCATGCCTGGCCTGACAGAATGACTGTATAACCAGCTTGATTTGTAAAAGTCGGGATACAAACACTATGTAGCCACCAACTTCTCCTTCTTGCAGTGTTACTGTCTAAATTGCTAGTGATTTATTTATTTCTTTTGTTTTTCTGCTAGTGATTTATTAATGCACCAACATTTTTAGTTTCCTAGCAGTTTGAAATCTTTTTTTTTTTGGAGACCGAGTCTCCCTCTCCCTCCTGTTGCCCAGGCTGGAGTTCAATGGTGCGATCTTGGCTCACTGCAGCCTCTGCCTCCCAGGCTCAAGTGATTCTCCTGCCTCAGCCTCCTGATAGCTGTGATTACAGGTGCCCACCACCATGCTTGGCCAATTTTTATTAGAGAGAGGGTTTTTCCATGTTGCCCAGGCTGGTCTTGAACTCCTGATCTCACGTGATCCACCTGCCTTGGCTTCCCAAAGTGCTGGGATTACTGGTGTGAGCCACCACGTCTGGCTGCTGAAGTAACCTTAAAAGGGTAACATTAAAAGATTGAACATCAGTGTTAAAACATTTCACAAAGTATTGATTCTTTCATTGCTATATTGCATTTTGGCTAAAAATAATCAAGCTACTTGATTATTTTTAGAACAAAGGTAATCAACATTCTGTTTCCTCATGTTGATTTTTTTTCTCTCATCCTCAATCTTTCTGTGGCTGTATCATCAATGAGATACTGTTTTGTTCCTGTAAATCTTCATTGTTAATTAAGATTTTTATGGCCGGGCGTGGTGGCTCACGCCTGTAATCCAAGCACTTTGGAGGCCAACCTGGGCGGATCACTTAAAGTTGGGAGTTCAAGACCAGCCTGACCAACATGGTGAAACCCCCTATTAAAAAAAAAAATTTTTTTTTATTTCAGCATTTGGCTCTTTAATTGCATAACAGTAGTAAGAGCAAAATCTGTTTTGTTCATATGGGCAGTTGGAAACCTTGTCAGATACAGGACCCAAGTTCAGAAGGCCATTAGGGAAGTGTAGCTGACTGCTCCTTAGCCCTCTCCACCCTTGTGGGAGCTTGCCAAAACCCAATGGACTGAGTTTGATAAGCCCTTGAAACATGTCATTTCATTAATGGTGCTTTCTGTTGGGATTGGGCTGTTGACCTAATTTGTGATGAACAAAACCCAGCCAAATCATGCAGCCTCCCCCACAACTCCCCATGGGAAAGTTTTAGAGAAAAGAGTTTTAGAAATATCACCCATTTAACTTTTATAACCCCAGCTAATAAAGATGATAAGAAACACTCAAGCTATCAAGTAGGGTTTCTTGAGGGCAGAAGTGCAATTTGATTTTCAGCACTTATATGT
Source organism: Sapajus apella (assembly GCF_009761245.1). NCBI lineage: Eukaryota > Metazoa > Chordata > Mammalia > Primates > Cebidae > Sapajus > Sapajus apella. The sequence goes on from NW_022436988.1 coordinate 17,497,081, forward strand.
TAAATGATGTGTTGTTGGCTTAGTTTGAAAGCTAATTCTAGTGTCTCTAAATGCCCAGTTCCTCCTAAATATTTGAAACTTTTGTAACACTGTGTAGGAGGTGTATGCATCTAACCCTCTTAAATTGATCAGTTCATGCATTCCAGGCTTTTCACAATCGTAAATGTCTTTTCCCATCCTAGTTGTGGTGGGTAGCATGGTACAGTGAAATAGACTAGTATTTAAGAGCCAGATCTGTCTCAATTCAAATCCTGCCTCTTTATTATGTCAGTAAATGACCTTTGGGTGGGTCAGCTAAGTGCCTGGAATAAAAATGTAGATATTTGGGTATAAAAGTTTTTTTTTAATCCGTTTGATTTGGGTAGAAAAGTTAAAGTATGGATACTAATTCATACATAATAGAAATATCCCAGGTAAGTATTACAGCTATTCTAAACCTTTTGTTGTTAGGAAGAGGTGTAATAACTGAAGAAACAAAAGTCTGCCGGGTACCGTGGCTCACGCCTGTAATCCCAGCACTTTGGGAGGCCGAGGTGGATAGATCACAAGGTCAAGAGATCGAGATCATCCTGGCCAACATGATGAAACCCTGTGTCTACTAAAAACACAAAAATTAGCAGGGCCTCGTGGTGTGTGCCTATAGTTCCAGCTACTTGGGAGCCTGGGGCAGGAGAATCGCTTGAATCTGGAAGGTGGAGGTTGCAGTGAGCCAAGATCATGCCACTGTACACTCCAGCCTGGCAATAGAGGAAGAGTCCATCTCAAAAAAAAAAGTCTCACTATGTTGTCCAGGCTGGTCTCAAATTCTTGGCCTCAAGCTATCCTCCTGCCTCAGCTTCCCAAAGTGCTGGACTTACAGGCATGAGCCACTGCATCCGGCTGCCTCCAACTTTTTTTTTTTTTTTTTTTTTTTTTTTTTTTTTTTTGAGACGGAGTTTCGCTCTTGTTACCCAGGCTGGAGTGGAATGGCGCGATCTCGGCTCACCGCAACCTCCGCCTCCTGGGTTCAGGCAATTCTCCTGCCTCAGCCGCCTGAGTAGCTGGGATTACAGGCACGTGCCACCATGCCCAGCTAATTTTTTGTATCTTTAGTAGAGACGGGGTTTCACCATGTTGACCAGGATGGTCTCGATCTCTTGACCTCGTGACCCACCCGCCTCGGCCTCCCAAAGTGCTGGGATTACAGGCTTGAGCCACCGTGCCCGGCCGCCTCCAACCTTTTAACACCAAAGATTTCTGTTTGTTCTTACAGAGACACTTGTTTTCATATATTTTACCTTCTAGGCTAAGTTTATTACTACTCTTCTCTTTTTTTCCCCTTATCAATCAGATACAAATCAACATGAGATCAACATACTGGATTGTTTATACAGTTAATGATAGGATTCTACCCAAAAGTCAGATGTTTTGTCAGCCTTTAGGTCTTTTAGGGGGCTTGGCATAGCTCTCAACAGTGGAACTGGCTCAGGGAAGGCACACTGGGACTAAGTGCCTATTGGCTGTTAGCCTTTGCAGTATCCCAGGGAGAAGTCCAGCTCTCTTCCTGTGCCCACTGGTTCCCTTCCTCTTAATTCTATTGGACAGAACAATTGGAGCACCTCCTCCTCTAACTTCTCATTGGCCATGAGAACAGGACTGAACCACCCAAGTCCAACTTGGTGATGGAAGCTTGTCAGTATCAATACCAGATAGGCCCCTAATAACTAGTGTTAATGAAGTTTCTTGAATGAGCAAACAATTGACTGTTCAGACAACAACCATAAAGCCATATTTTCTACTATGAAGACACTCATGTTTAGAACTTGAACAAGTTTAGGCAGAAATAGTGGAAGCTTATTCATAAAAAGAAGGAAATATGAGGAAAGATTGGATGAATAAGAAAACTTTAGATCAATTCAAAATTAAAATTACTGGTCAAGGTATGATACCAGAAGGCATCTCCTGATTGTGGCTGCAAAAAATACATATTTTAAAAGCAAAACTGTTGAAATACAGGAGAAATGTAGAAATGGGATGGTCTTTTTCAACTCTTTAGCTAGGCTAAAGTTGTAGGTGACCAGAGACTGTCACCCTACTCTCTTCTTGCATCCTTTCAACCAATGTCTCAGCCAGTCAGCAAAGATTAACTTAGGGAACACAAAGCTAATTCATTTTCTTTCTTTTCTTTTTCAAAACACAAAACTAATTCATTTTCTTTCCTTCTTTCCTTTCTCTCCTTCCTTTCTGGAGATGAGGTTTTACCATGTTGGTGAGGCTGGTCTCGAACTCTTGACCTTGTGATCCACCCACCTCGGCCTCCCAGAGTGCTGGGATTACAGACACGAGCCACCACCCCTGACCCCGCTCCTTCCTTCCCTCCTTTCTCTCTCTCTCTCTCTCTCTCTTTCTTTCTCTCTCTCCTTCCTTCCTTATTTCTCCTATCTTCTCTTTTTCCCCTCCCTTTCTTCCTTCCTTCTTTCCTCCCTCCGTCTCCTCCCTCTCTTTCAATGAGCCAAGATTGCACCACTGCACTCCAGCCTGGGCAACAGAGTGAGACCCTGTCTCAAATTAAAAAATAAAAACAGAATGCCACAACGATTAAATTATAACCTAAAATTCTACCATTGGATTGTACATTTTGGCATGAATAAGAATTCTTAACCTGCGTAACCTGAGACCCAAGATAGGTTATGTGGTTCCTGAACCTCTGAACTGTATGCAAAGTTTACTGTTAAATACATGTGGGTGCTTTTCAAAGAAAGGGGATCATAGCCTGTCGAAAATTAGGTTCTCAAAGGCAGAACTACCTTCAACTATTACAAGCTTCAGGTGTACTTCCTTTCCATTTATTTTCTTTTTTTGATTTTTCTCTTTTTGTTTCTTTTGAGATGGAGTCTCACTCACTCACCCAGGCTGGAGTGCAGTGGCAAAATCTTGGCTCACTGCAACCTCCATCTCTCACATTCAATCAATTCTCCCACTTCAGCCTCCCAAGTAGCTGGGATTACAGGTGCCTACCACCATATCCAGCTAATTTTTATATTTTTAGTAGAGACAGTTCCACCATGTTGGTCAGGGTGGTCTCGAACTCCTGACCTCAGGTGATCCACCTACCTCGGCCTCCTAAAGTGAAAGTGTTGGGATTACAGGCGTGAGCCACCGCACCCAGCCTGATTTCTACACATTTGTAAATGAGCTTTTTTTGTTTTTTTTTTTTGAGACGGAGTTTCGCTCTTGTTACCCAGGCTGGAGTGCAATGGCGCGATCTCGGCTCACCGCAACCTCCGCCTCCTGGGTTCAGGCAATTCTCCTGCTCCAGCCTCCTGAGTAGCTGGGATTACAGGCACGCGCCACCACGCCCAGCTGATTTTTGTATTTTTAGTAGAGAAGGGGTTTCACCATGTTGACCAGGATGGTCTCGATCTCTTGACCTCGTGATCCACCCGTCTCGGCCTCCCAAAGTGCTGGGATTACAGGCGTGAGCCACCGCGCCCGGCCTAAATGAGCTTTTTTTTTTTTTTTTTTTTTTTTTGAGACAGAGTCTTGCTCTGTCACCTGGTGGGCTGGAGTGGCTCACTGCAATCTCTGCCTCCTGAATTCAAGTCATTCTCCTGCCTCAAGCCTCCCAGTAGCTAGGATTACAGGCCCACACCACCACACCCAGCTAATTTTTGTATTTTTAGTAGAGACGGGGTTTCACCATGTTGGCCAGGCTGGTCTTGAACTCCTGACCTTGTGACCTGCACACCTTGGCCTCCCAAAGTGCTGGCATTACAGGCATGAGCCACTGCACTAGGCCACTTTTTTTTTTTTAATGTCACTCTTGAACCTAAGTAGTTTAAGACCTCAGATCAATGAATGTAGCCGCAATTTGACTAAAGAATTCTAGTCAAACAGGCATTTTAGCTGCTGTCCCCAGAAGATGGCATTTGTTTGACATTCATTCCAAAGCATGATGAAACACACTAAAAATCTGGCGCCTTTGCCCCTGAAAGAGAAGATGCCAAGGGTTTATATTTCTCCTCTGGCCAGGAGTTCAGTTTCCCTGCAAACCCCAGAGGGTGGGTGGTAACAATGGGATGCCTTTGGCTCCTCATCCTCCTGCTGACAGCCAGGTCTCTGAGAGGCAAGTCCCACGCTTCCCCAATTCCGGATCCAAGCTCTACTGCTACAGGAGGAAAGGCTTGTAACTGTGGTTAGGAAGCACAGAACTTGCCTGGTCTTCACCAGCATGATCAGATCTGTCATTCTCTTTAGGAACTGGCTCTGTTCTAGGCCTCATTCTTTGCTCTGGAGGTAACAATTGCCATTTTTCTCTGGTATTTCTGCTGTAGTGATCATACTTGCCCTTCTCATAGGAAACCATGGGAATCAGCCCAAGTCACAGCTGGCTCCCAGATGGCTCTTGATCCTGTGACCCCACCAACATTCCAACGCTGATTTGCTTGGGAGGTTCAAACTTGGCTTACTGGGGCACAATGCTTCTGGAACCCCACCCTGGGAGATTTATAGGCAGGCCTTGGAGAGAACAAATCTCTAGAGGTGGGATGGGGCCACGCAGTTTCCTTTTGTTGCATGTTCTAGAATTCTGCCTATAACAGAAGAGGCTGATCTCATTCTTGCCCCACCCGAAGATTGAGTGGGAATAAGAAACTAGCAAGCTGTTACTGACATTGCTAAATTACCTAACAAAGAGAGTTCTTTATTCTTTCTCTCTCTCTCTTTATGTATACTCATATATGTGTGTATATACTCTCTCTATATATATTAGAAGAGAATTCTTTATATATATGTGCATACACAAGAGGAATTCTCTTCGTGTGTGTTCTTGTAGGATGCTGAGTTTGACATGAAAATGATCTAAGAAGATTGTATTCTTCAGGTCCCAGGCTGAGAGTATCCAATCCGTTTAGGTAGAAATGGCCAGTAGAGCTCAAATAGTTTCTTGTTGCAAAGAAATTATTTGGTGTCCATTTCCTGGAGATACTATAGAGGATGCTAGCAGGTTTCTAACATACTTTAGCTGTTCAGGAAATACTTTAAATAATTTCCTGCTCTAGAGAATAGGAGGAGGGCCCGAAACTTGGAATGCATTACTCTCTTTATGGTCTCAAATGTGGTTCACAAGGACCCTTTGCTATTCACACACCCTCCGAGGCGCTCTTTTTTGACTCTACCAGCCTTTTTATGCTTTTTTAAGTGTGGCGAGAATCCTAGTAACTTGGACTTCCCAGAGCATGCTGGCCTGAGCTTCCTAAGGAACTTTATAAACATGAGCTAATTAAGCTTGGAAAGCCCCAGGCCAGTCCTCCCGGCTGTGACTGAAATGAGGCCAGCTCCGAGGTTGACCAGCTGCAGTTTTTGCCCTGCACAGCAACAATTCAAACAGTGGAGAGGAAGGGAAGCTGGCTGCCTAATGCAATCGAAACTGCAAGGGAGAAGCAAGTTCGGCAACACGTAATTAATTGCCTCCTTGGTTTGCTGCAGCCTAACAGTGGGGCTCAGATACTGGTATTTTAACTGGGTCAGTTAGGCCTTTGTCCAAGGTTTCAGGCCATGGCCCAAAAATGGACAAGTCTAAGATTTTGCTTTTTTTTTTTTTTTTTTTTTTTTAAGATGAGTTTTGCTCTTGTTGCCCAGGCTGGGTGCAATGGCAACCTCCTCCTCCCATGTTCAAGTGATTCTCTTGCCTCAGCTTCTCGAGTAGCAGGATTACAGGTGAGCACCACCACGCCCAGCTAATTTTGTATTTTTACTAGAGATGGGGTTTTACCATGTTGGTCAGGCTGGTCTCAAGCTCCTGACCTCAAGTGATCCACCCGACTTGGCCTCCCAAAGTGCTGGGATTACAGCTGTGAGCCACCTTTCCCGGCCTAAGATTTTGCTTTTATCTAAAGCAGTGGTTCTCAACCAAGGGAGACAGCGTCCCCTAAAATGACATTTGACAAAATCTGGAGACTTTTTTTTTTTTGAGACGGAGTTTCACTCCTGTTACCCAGGCTGGAGTGCAATGGCGCGATCTCGGCTCACCGCAATCTCCGCCTCCTGGCTTCAGGCAATTCTCCTGCCTCAGCCTCCCGAGTAGCTGGGATTGCAGGCATGCGCCACCATGCCCAGATAGTTTTTTATATTTTTAGTAGAGACGGGGTTTCACCATGTTGACCAGGATGATCTCGATCTCTTGACCTCGTGATCCACCCGCCTCGGCCTCCCAAAGTGCTGGGATTACAGGTGTGAACCACCGTGCCCGGTCTGGAGACATTTTTGGTTGTTGTCACCTCTGGGGAAGGGGGATGCTACTGTGATCTAGTGGATAGCGACCAGGGATGCTGTTAAACACCCCAGAATGCACAGAACAGCCCTCACAATAAATAGTTTTCTGGCCTAAGATGTAAGTAGCATGGGGGTTAAAACCCTGATTTCAAGCTTCAAAGTGATTCAGTGTTGGCTTGTCTCTGTTAGCCCTAAATCTGAGGCTGGTGATGTTTCAGCCCACTCATCTAAGCTCATGGCAGCACCCTGAGCCTCTTGTGGGTTCCTGGGCTCAACCCTCCCATAGATGCTTCTGTGAGTGATGATACTGTCTTGAGCTTCTGGGTGAAGACACGCCTCTCACTGTGCCATATGTTCCTGGGAAATTGGCCGCCTGTGCGTCTTATGAGCGGGCTTTCTGGAAAAGGAACCAGTTGTGTAGTTCCTGGTTGGGCCCCAGAGGTTTGAGGTCCTGTTCTTCTTGCAGTGATTGCAGTGAGGCAATCTCGTTTCTCTGAAGAGCCCATTCAGAGAACAGCCATTTACTTCCTGCCTTCTCCCAGTCCAGCTGCCAGGGAGACCCCAGGCTTCAGCAAGAGGCAGCTACAGGGAAATTCAGCCAATGGAAAGATACGAGGCAATTTAATTTCAGCCTTTCCTTTTGTAAATTTAAAAGGCATTATCTCGTGAGAAAGCCTGGGAAACCTTCACTTCAGCTAGGAAGACTCCTTAGTGTTGGCCTCCCAAAGTGTTGGGATTACAGGTGTGAGTCATTGCACTCCAATCCAATTTACTTTTTATTGTTGTTGAGATGAAGTTTTGCTCTGTTGCCCAGGCTGGAGTGCAGTGGTGCTATCTCGGCTCATTGCAGCCTCTGCCTCCCAAGTTCAAGTGATTCTCTTGTGCCTCAGCCTCCTGAGTAGCTGACAGGTGTGTGCCACCAGGCCTGGCTAATTTTTGTATTTTTAGTAGAGATGGGGTTTCACCGTGTTGGCCAGCTGGCCTGGAACTCCTGACCTCAGGTGATGTGCCCACCTTAGCTTCCCAAAATATTGAGATAATAGGCGTGAGACACCATGCTTAGCCTTAAGGTGCAATTTATATTCAGTAATTCAGTAATGAGGGTAAAGTGCTCTAATCTAAAGTGTGAAGCTCAATGCTTTTTTTTTTTTTTTTTGACAGAGTCTCACTCTGTCAGGTAGGCTGGAGGTCAGTGGTACAATCTTGGCCCACTACAATCTCTGCCTCCTAGGTTCAAGTGATTCTCATGCCTCACCATCCTTGGTATCTGGGATTACTGGCCTGAGTCACAATGCCCAGCTAATGTTTGTATTTTTAGTAGAGACTGGATTTTGCCGTATTGCTCAGGCTGGTCTTGAACTCCTGGATTCAAGTGATCCTCCTACCTCAGCCTCCCAAAGTGCTGGGATGATAGGAGTGAGCCACTGTGCCCAGCCACTCAGTGCATTTTTACCTACATGGACACCCAGATAACCGCCATCTGGATAAAGACATGGAACATTTTGACTGGGCGCAGTGGCTCACTCCCATCCCAGCACTTTGGGAGGCCAAAGCAGGAGGATTGCTTGAGCCTAGGAGTTTAAGACCAGCCCGGGCAACGTGGCAAAATCCCATCTCTACAAAATACAAAAATTAGCCAGGCATGGTGGTGTGCACCTGTAATCCCAGCTGCTTGGGAGGCTGAGGTAGGAGGATCGCTTGAGCCTGGGAGGTCAAGGCTGCGGTAAGTTGAGATTGCACTGCTGGACTCCAGCCTGGGTGATAGAGTGAGACTCTGTCTCAAGAAAAGAAAAAGTAAAAAATTAGTGTGCCTCGTCTATCTAAAACACTGATATGAAGAACACTGATACTTCTAAAACTTCAGAGCTAGGTGTCAAAATGAATTCACCCCAAAGTGCACCAAGCATCATCAGATTCTCTTCACTAGATTCAACCCCCGGGACCTCTAAGTGGCTTCCAACCTGTGCTGTGGATGGACAGTGAGTGAATGCTTTTGGTTTTAGATAGGAAGGGTGAGAAATTGTTTTTCTTTCTAATGGTTCTGAAAGAAAGTGGTAGTTACTGGTTAAAACACACACATATCAACAAAGTATTTTTTTCTCATGGTGGGGCAATATTTTATGCATGTCAAAAATATGAACACAGGGCATAGGGTTTGTTATGAAAAGCAACGGGGAGATTGAGTTTGTGTTGTGGGCTAGGTGGGTACGGTATCTGTGAAAGCTGCTGAAGATGCCCTCCCAACGGGAGAACCGCCACAGGGAGGCAGTAGAGCTTAGTGGTTAATAGCGTTGGCTCTGGAATCAGATTTGAATTTCAATCCAGCTCTGACACCTAATAGCTGTGTGACCTCCAGCAAGTTGCCTAACTGCCCTGTGCCTCATTTTCCAACTCAGCAAAATGAGGATAAAACTAGTACCTAACTCCAAGGGAGTGCTTTAAAGGTAATTTAGATACCCAGCTTAACAAGCTCTCAGTGTTAGTTTACGAAGTAGGAGTTGAAGGGGGCAACGAATTTCATTTAAGATAGGTAGATAGATGATAGATTGATAGATGAAAAACAGGTAGATGATAGATGATAGACGATAGAGAGGTAGATAGATGATAGACATATAGATGATAGATAGATGATAGATGATAGGTAGATAGATAGATGATAGATAGACAGATAGATAGATAGATGGATGCTGGATAGATTTTTTTCGAGAGCATATTTTTCAAGCTGTGCAAATGGTTTAACCCAAAATCTAAACAGTTGCTCAAAGAGCCTTTTTCCAGCCTCCACCTACAATCATGTCCCCTTCTGATCATAGAGCTGATTTCAACAGCCCCTTCAGAGAAACCAGGACCTGCCACGTGTTATTCTTCTAGCTCTTTCTTGTCATGAAAGGATGTATAATTTATTGCATTTCACTTTATCTCTCTCTTTTTTTTCCAAGACAAGGTCTCAGTTTATTACCAAGCTGGAGTGCAGTGGGGCAGTCATAGTTTACTACAGCCTCCACCTCCTGTGCTCAGCAATCCTCCCACCTCAGCCTCTTGAGTAGCTGGGACTACAGGTGCACACCACCGTACCTGGCTAATTTTAATATTTTTTGTAGAGACAGGATCTCATTATGTTACTGGGGCTGGTCTTAGTCTTGAACTTCTGGCCTCAAACAATCCAAAGTGTTGGGATTGCAGGTGTGAGTCACTGAGCCCAGCCCCATTTCCCTTTTGAGTGTGGAAAACTTTCTTTCTTTCTCTTTTTTTTTTTTTTTTTCTTCTTTTCTTTTCTTTCCAGAAAAGCGATTTATTAGAGAGAGAGAGAGAAAGAAAGCTCCCATACTGTTGTGTGAGGGGACCCAGAGAAGGAATCCCAGAAAACTTTATTTTAGCCTTTGGGGTGACTATAGATAGATGAAGATAGATAGATAGATAATAGAAATTTAGAATACCTAATACCTATATATTCCAAATATATCTTATATATGCATATAATAAATACATTATGATATATTAGCATTACTTATACCATTTATTTTGGATATTCTATTTGGAATTTTACCTACAATTTCACTGAGGTTAGGAGATCTACTTTTTATTTTATTATTTTTTTTGAGATGGAATTTCGCTCTTGTTGCCCAGGCTGGACTGCAATGGCACAATCTTGGCTCACCATAACCTCTGCCTCCTGTGTTCAAGTGCTTCTCCTGCCTCAGCCTTCTGAGCAGCTGGGATTACAGGTGTGCCACCATGCCCAGCTAATTTTGTATTTTTAGTAGCGATGGGGTTTCTCCATGTTGGTCAGGCTTGTCTCGAACTCCCAACCTCAGGTGATCCGCCCACCTTGGCCTCCCAAAGTTCTGGGATATCAGGTGTGAGCCACCATGTGCGGCCTGAGATCTGCCTTTTTCAACTCTTTTTCTTGTTCAAAGTTTCAAAGTAAGAGCTTAATGTGAAAGTTCCCGGTGTTGCGCGTCCATTATACTGCATGTCTAAGCTTGGGAGAGGGGGAGTAGTGAGCTCTTGGCTGGTGGCTGAACAGGTGATTGGAAGCGTGTAGTGGACTGATAACATTTCTGGAGGAGGGGAGGTTAGTCGGATGGGTAGGGATCTGAAGGATCAGATGGGAGGAATTTAGATTTAGTCCCTGATTGGATTGTAGTTCTCCAGCTGGGATTGCAGGCTGGTTTATAGGAGTGGATTAGATGTTGATGGAATATCAGACTCCTTGATTCTGAAAGGAGGTGAGTGAAACTGCATGAAGGGGCCAGGCTCACGCCTATAATCCCAGCACTTTTGGAGGCTGAGGTCAGTATATCACTTGAGGTCAGGAGTTCAAGACCAGCCTGGTCTACATGGTGAAAACCCTGTCTCTACTAAAAATACAAAAATTAGCCATGTGGTCAGGTGTGGTGGCTCACATGTGTAATCCCAGCACTTTGGGAGGCAGAGGTGGGTGGATCACCTGAGGACAGGAGTTCGAAACCACCCCGACCAACAAGGTGAAACCCCATCTCTAAAAAAAAAAAATTAGCCATGTGTAGTGGTGTGGGCCTGTAACCCTGGCTACTCAGGAGGCTGAGGCATGAGAATTGCTTGAACCTGGGAGGCAGAGGTTGCAGTGAGCCAAGATCGTGCCACTGCACTTCAGCCTGAGTGACAGAGTGAGACTGTGTCTCAAAACAAACAAAAAACTACATGCAGGATTGTGTCTGTTCCCCAGTAGCCTAGGAAGTCAGACTTGAGCATAAGCCCTGGCAACTTCTGAACTGCTCAGTGAGGCTTGTTTAGGGTTGGAGAGATTTTAAATGACAGCTAACAACCACAATACTGAGCATTTACTGAGCAATTACTATATGCAAGGCACTGTACCAAATATGCCTCTTACATATACTCAAACCTCTCAGAAAAGCCTCATTACAACCCTATAAAGTGAGTAATATGTAAAAGCCCTTTTTACAGATGAGAAAACTGAGGCACAATGAGGCCAAATGATTTGCCAAGGTGTAACCAGTTTGTTTGATTTCACCTTCTCCCAAGGACCAAGGTGGATGGTGTCTTGGGCTTTTGCTTTGCAGGGGCTCCTGGCCAAGGGCTTTTGACAGTGGACAAGTGGGCCCACGGAAGCAAGCTCCCCAAGAACACCCCTCTGGGAAGCTTTTACTGGTGCTGGAGGAGAGCAAGCTGGTTGCGTCTGGCAAAGGGGCAACGTCCTTTTCGGAGACACCAAGAGGTGAGTTCAGGGTAGGAAGCTGAGGTCTTCACAAGGTGCTGGCCGGGAGGCGGGCCTCAGGGCTCTTTCCTGAATGAATCAGCTCCCTGCTGGCTGCTGCCAATTTATTTATGTATGAGGCAGAGTCTGGCCATCACCCAGGCTGGAGTGCAGTGGCACAATCTTGGCTCACTGCAAAAACTCTGCCTCCCAGGTTCAAGCAATTCTCCTGCCTCAGCTTCTGAGTAGCTGTGATTGCAGGCAGGAGCCACCACGCCAGGCTTGTATTTGTAGTAGAGACAGAGTCTCACCATGTTGGTCAGGCTGGTCTCAAACTCCTCACCTCAAGTGATCCGCCTGCCTCGACCTCTCAAAGTGCTAGGATTATGAGCATGTGCCACTGCGCCCGGCCTTATTTATTTATTTATTTTTAAGACAAGGTCTCATTCTGTCATCCAGGCTGGAGTGCAGTGGTACAATCATGGCTCACTTAAACCTCTGCCTCCTGGGCTCAAGTGATCCTCCTGCCTCAGCCTCCCCAGTACCTGGGACTACAGGCATGCAGCACCATACTCAGCTAATTTTTAAATTTTTTTTGAAGAGATTGGGTCTCACTATATTGTCCAGGCTGTTTCAAATTCCTGGGCTCAAGTGATCCTCCCGCCTTGGCCCCCCAAAGTGCTGGGATAACAGGTGTGAGCTGTCATGCGTCCCACTTATTAAAGAGGAAAGAACTAATGCAAAGCAGAGAAAGGGCCGTACCCAGATGATTTTGAAAGGTACTTCCCTGATGTGTTTGCCCTCTGTCCAGCAACTATTCTTTCAAGCCTTCAATATGGATCTGGGAAGGAAAATAGTATTTACCACAAACCATACTCTTGTCTGATATGCATTGCCACTCTGAATTCTCACAGATATCTGAAGGTATGGCAAGAATTCTGCCTTTACAGAAGAAGGAGCTGAGGCTAAGAGAGGTTAAGAAAGCTTTTTACTGTCACACAGCCACCAAATAGCAAAACTGGAAAGTCATCTGTGGTCTGCCCGCCACCTGCCTCATATTGCCAGGGATGGTACTAATTGCTGGAATACAAAATCCTAGAGGAAAGTCTTTTTTTCCTAAAACTTTTTTTTTTTTTTTTTTTTTAACATTTTCTGGAGAACAGGGTCTTGCTATATTGCCCAGGCAGGTCTTGAATTCCTGGGCTCAAGCTATCCTCCTGCCTCTGCCTCCCTAAGAGCTGGGATTACAGGTATGTAATCCTGGCTTTTTTCTTTCTCTTTTTTTTTTGAGACAGAGTCTCGCTCTGTCACTCAGGCTGGAGTGCAATGGTGTGATCTTGGCTCACTTCAACCTCTGCCTCCCAGGTTCAACTGATTCTCCTGCCTCTCCCAAGTAGCTGGGACTTCAGGCATATGCCACCATGACCAGTTAATTTTTGTATTTTTAGTAGAGATGAGATTTCACCATGTTGGCCAGGCTGGTCTTGAACTCCTGACCTCAGGTAATCCACCTGTCTTGGCTTCCCAAAGTGCTAGGATTATAGGCTTGAGCCACCTTGCCCGGCCTAGAGGAAAGTCTTTTTTACCTTAAACTTTCTTTTTTTTTTTGAGATGGAGTCTTGCTCTGTTGCCTAGACTGGAGTGCAATGGTGTGATCTTGGCTCACTGCAACCTCCACCTCCCGAGTTCAAGCAATTCTCTGTCTCAGCCTCCCAAGTAACTGGGATTACAGGCGCCCACCAACATGCCTAGCTAATTGTTGTATTTTTAGTAGAGATGGGGGTTTCACCATCTTGGCCAGGCTGATCTTAAACTCCTAACCTTGTGATCCACCCGTCTCAGCATGAGCCACTGTGCCTGGCCATTTTTTTTTTTTTTTTTTTTTGAGATAGAGTCTTGTTCTGTCACCCAGGCTGGAGTGCAGTGGCATAATCTCAGCTTACTGCAACCTCTGCCTCAGCCTTCCAAGTAGCTGGGACTATAGGCTGACTTTAAATACCCAATAGAAGAGATAAGACTGGAGTCCAGATGACCAGTAGGAATGGTGGCTGTTGATTAAGAGCTTTTTGGCACTGTGGCTGGGCCTGATGCTCAGTAACTCTAATAGGCCAACGGTGTCCCCTTAAGGAGGAACTGTTGTTTCCATTTTATATTTGGGGAAACTGAGGCTCACAGAAGTTAAGAAAGTTGCTCCAGATTCCACAGCAAGCTGTTGTCTCTTCCCAGCCAAGGGAGGCATTACACAAAGCAAAAACAAGCCCTGTGGGTGGACACGGTGAAGTTTGGCACATGTGCACTTTCAGCCTCGTTCAAGGGCCTGAAATGAGTCATCTACAAATCAAAGAACGAGCTTCTCCAGACACACGATGAGGCTGGTTCATACATTAGGAGGAGCTGGACCCAGATAATGTGGTTCTAAGCAGAGAAAATAGCCTTATTCCAACAGTGTCCCCTCTGCAAGCCCTTGGGAGCTGGCCAGGCACAGTGACTCATGGAAGAGGGGATGCGGTGCCCTAGTGTCCGAGCGGCACGGCTTAGCCGTCTACTGTGCTTCTTCCAGCTCACAAACCCATTTGTTTTTACCCTTCAATGTGAACCAGATGTGGGCACCTTGCTCTCCGGGAGGTCCCTCACCCACACCCCCCCACCAGCCCCTAGGCATCATTGGAAGCCGCAGCTGATGGACCAGCCTCCTCCCTGCTCTCCTGACTCTCTCACCCCCACGCCCCCTCCCTCACTGCACCTCCTGCACCTTCCCTTCCCCCAACACGATTTGAAGCAGGAAATGACATTGGACAGATCTCAAAAGTCCATATGTCCTGGGCAGTCTCTCTAGGAATTTTCTGGGCCTCCAGCTTGTTCTGTGTGTCATGTCCTTCCCACTCACAGTATCTGGGGGGAGGAAAGTGCTAAAGGAAAATGAGAGGGAGCATCCTTCGTCGCGGTGCTACCTTACCCCACTCTGATCTTGGACGAGTGATTTATTTATGTTTGCACGGACTCGTGAATTCAGTGGGTTATAATCTGTGACTCTCACTATTCATTGTAATAATTAAATTATTCCCAGGCCAGGCAGTGGTTCATACATGTAATCCCAGCACTTTGGGAGGCTGGGATGGGTGGATCACCTGAAGTCGGGAGTTTGAGACCAGCCTGGCCAACATGGTGAGACCCTGTCTCTACTAAAAATATAAAAATTAGGCCAGTCATGGTGGCTCACACCTGTAATCCCAGCACTTTGGGAGGCTGAGGCAGGTGGATCACCTCAGGTTGGGAGTTCAAGACCAGCCTGACAAACATGGAGAAACCTCGTCTCTACTAAAAATATAAAATTATGGCACATGGCTATGATCCCAGCTATTCAGGAGGCTGAGGCAGGAGAATCACTTGCACTCAAGAGGTGGAGGTTGCTGTGAGCCGAGATCATGCCATTGTACTCCAGCTTGGCAATAAGAGCAAAACTCCATCTCAAAAAAATTAAATAAAAAAATAGCCAGGTGTGGTGGCACATACCTGTAGTCCCAGCTACTTGGGAGGCTGAGGTAGGAGAATCACTTGAACCTGAGAGGCAGATATTGAAGTGAGCTGAGTTCATACAACTGCTCTCCAGCCTGGGCAACAGAGTGAGATTCCATCTCAAACAAACAAAGAAAAACTTCAGTTTGGCCAGTGGGAGCCCACTCAAGCTTGTGGCCATGCCCTTTTGTGGTGACCCATCATTCTTTCAGCTTTTTTTTTTTTTTTTTTTTTTTGAGACGGAGTTTCGCTCTTGTTGCCCAGGCTGGAGTGCAATGGCGCAATCTCGGCTCACCGCAACCTCCGCTTCCTGAGTTCAGGCAATTCTCCTGCCTCAGCCTCCTGAGTAGCTGGGACTACAGACACGCGCCACCATGCCCAGCTAATTTTTTGTATTTTTAGTAGAGACGGGGTTTCACCATGTTGACCAGGATGGTCTCGATCTCTTGACCTTGTGATCCACCCGCCTCGGCCTCCCAAAGTGCTGGGATTACAGGCTTGAGCCACCGCGCCCGGCCTTCTTTCAGCTTTTTAGTACAAGCTGTTCCAGGAGCATCTGTACCTTTTTATGTCTCAGCCCTGGAATCAGTCTGTTCTCCAAAGATGCTGGTTCGAAGATCCTGGTTCCCTTTTTTGAAATGGTATTTAGAATCAAGATCTGGATGTACATGTACTCATTGCCTCTAGGGTGAGGCTGTTCCCTGTCCCTCTCAGTGGATACAGCTAGGGAGTGTAGATGTGTACACATACATGCACACGCACACATACAGTCACTTCTGTATTGATTTCTTTATTATTTTAATGAATTGTGGGCTGGGTGCAGTGGATCACACCTGTAATCCTAGCACTTTGAGAGGTTGAGGTGGGCGGATCATCAGAGGCCACGAGCTCAAGACCAGCCTGGCCAACATGGTGAAACCTTGTCTCTACTAAACATACAAAAATTAGCTGGGCGTGATGGTGGGTGCCTGTAATCCCAGCTGCTTGGCAGACTGAGGTGGGAGAATTTCTTGAACTTGGGAGATAGAGGTTGCAGTGAGCCAAAATTGTACCATTGCGTTCCAGCCTGGGCGACAGAGCAAGATTCCATCTCAAAACAAAAAGAAAATTGTGATAAAATATATATAGCATAAAATTTGCCATCTTAACTATTTTTATTTATCTTTTATTTTTATTTTTTGAGACAGAATCTCCCTCTGTCACCCAGGCTAGAGAGCAGTGGTACAATCTCAGCTCATGGCAACCTCCACCTCCCAGGCTCAAGCAGTCCTCCCACTTCAGCGTCCCAAGTAGCTAGGACCATAGGCGCACACCACCATGCTTGCTAGTTTTTGTATTTTTTGTAGAGATGGGGTTTCACTGTGTTGGCCAGGCTGGTCTTGCACTGTTGACCTCAGGTGATACACCTGCCTCAGCCTCCTAAAGTGCTGGGATTATGGGTGTGAGCCTCCATACCCTGCCTCATAATTTTTATTTTATTATTTATTATTATTATTATTTAAAGATAGATTCTCGCTCTGTCACCCAGGCTGAAGTGCCATGGCACAATATCTGCTCATTGCAACCTCTGCCTCTTGAGTAGCTGGGAATACAGGCATGCACCCTCATGCCCAGATAACTTTTTGTATTTTTAGCAGAGACAAGGTTTCACCACGTTGACCAGGCTGGTCTTGAATTCCTTTTTTTTTAAGACGGGGTTTCACCATGTTGGTCAGGCTGGTCTTGAACTCCCGACCTCAGGTGATCTGCCTGCCTTGGCCTCCAAAGTGCTTGGATTACAGGCGTGAGCAACTACGCCCGGCCTGGTCTCAGACTCTTGACCCTCAGTGATCGGCCCACCTTGGCCTCCCAAAGAACTGGAATTACAGGAATGAGCCACTGTGCCCAGTGTTTAATTAATTAATTAATTAATTTTTTTTTTTTTTTGAGATGGAGTCTCGCTCTGTCGCCAGGCTGGAGTGCAATGGCATGATCTTGGCTCACCACAATCTCTGTCTCCTGGGTTCAGGCGATTCTCCTGCCTGAGCCTCCCAAGTTGCTGAGATTAAAGGCACGTGCCACCATGCCCAGCTAATTTTTTTTTTTGTATTTTTAGTAGAGATGGGGTTTCCCCATGTTGGCCAAGCTGGTCTCAAACTTCTGACCTCAGCCTCCCAAAAGTGCTGGGATTACAGGTGTGAGGCACCGAGCCTGGTGATCCATGATTTTTTCATCTGGGCTACACACTTTCTTCAGGTCTCAGCAGTTGTCTTACTAATGGTCTCTTTCCCTTCCTGGACCTAATCCAGGACACCATATTGCATTGAGTTACCATGTCTCTTTAGTCTCCTCTGATTGGTGACAGTTTCTCAGTCTTCTCATGATTAGACTAAGACTGCAGAATTTTGGGAATAATACCCAAGAGATGAAGTCCCCTCACCCTATCACATCCAGGATGTGTGACATATTGTAAAGACGGATGAATGGGGATTCCAAAGCTGTTCATCACAGTCAGCAAATGGTAGAGGAAGGATTTGAACTGGGGCCACTCTGAGATGTGTGCTCATTTCTTTAGTTTGGAAAGAAGAACTGGTAAGGGAAGCAAGGAATACTTGACCTCCAGTATTGAAGTGAAGGGTGGTAGGTAGAAGTCTGCACCCAGGTGAGGTCCTTCAGCGGGGCTGGATTCACCACCTGTGGCCTCTTTCCAGGACCTAGTCCAGCCTTGTCTTAGCTTCCCTCTGTCTGGTGCGAGTGGTACTATCTTTTTACCATTACATGGGATTGTCCGATCTTTGTGCCACTAGTGCAAGGATAAAAATAATCTGATAATCCACCAAAAATGCATGTTTCACGAGAGTTCAAATTATACAAGAGTCTTATACCATGCCAGCCAGCAGTCATAGGCCATCTGTACCTTCCTCCCTGCGCTCCCTGCAACCCTACCTTTAGAGCTCTTGGAGCCTCTCCCAGTGGGAGGCCGTCAATGTGGAATTGGCTTATGGCTGTTGGTGACACTGGCTTTCCTTTACTTGCTGTGGATCCTTTGTCTCGTAGTCATCAGCAAAATCACTGTCACTGCATCAGAAACTCTGGAACATCCTGAAGTTTCAAAGCAGAAATTCTAAATCATGTTCTCTGGGCAGTATTCAGCTAGCATGTGTGTCTCATTTGGCCCTCACTTAATTTTTTTTTCTTTGAGACAGAGTCTCGCTCTATTGCTCAGGCTGGAGTGCAGTGGCACGGTCTCAGCTAACTGCAACCTTCACCTCCTGGATTCAAGCAATTCTCCTGCCTCAACCTCCTGAGTAACTGGGATTACAGGCGTGTGCCACCATGCTCAGCTAATTTTTGTATTTTTAGTAGAGATGGGGTTTCACCACGTTGGTCAGGTTGGTCTTGAACTCCTGACCTTGTGATCTGCCTGCCTTGGCCTCCCAAAGTGCTGGGATTACAGGTGTGAGTGAGCCGCCATGCCCAGCTGGCCTTCATTTAATTTAAAAAGCTTAAAATTAGTCCACAACATGAAAAAATCAGGAACTCATCATAAAAGGCTAGATTTTGGCTTCTTTTGAAAAATCAGATGTGGTAATAGATGGCCCACATTCCCATCTGGCAGCATGAGGCCAAGTGGAGTGGCAGCTGCCCCTGTGGCTCCAGCACACGTTCCCCCTCCACTCCTGTCCTCTCCACTCCCTACGAATCACCATCCCCAACCTTATTCATTGGTGATGTCTGCCTGGCCTCTGAAGGCTTTTGAGTCCACAGCCCTTGCATAAAATTCTTGCAGTTCCTAGGCTGGGCGCAGTGGCTCACGCCTGTAATCCCAGCACTTTGGGAGGCCGAGGCGGGTGGGTCACGAGGTCAAGAGATCGAGACCATCCTGGTCAACATGGTGAAACCCCGTCTCTACTAAAAATACAAAAAATCAGCTGGGCATGGTGGCACGTGCCTGTAATCCCAGCTACTCAGGAGGCTGAGGCAGGAGAATTGCCTGAACCCAGGAGACGGAGGCTGCTGTGAGCCGAGATCGCGCCATTGCACTCCAGCCTGGGTAGCAAGAGCGAAACTCCGTCTCAAAAAAAAAAAAAAAAAAAATTCTTGCAGTTCCTTCATTCACCCAGCAAACACTTACTGGGCTTCTACCCAGGTCAAGGTCTGTGGGAGGCTCTCGAATCAACAAATTATACATTGGTGATTCTAGAACTGTATGTTAAGTCCTTGATAAAGGTAAATCCTGCTGATGTGGGAGCATGGAAGAGCGGTCCACAGCTTAGCCTGGAGAGTCAGGGGAGGGATCCCAGAGACACATGCCCTTGGAAAGTTGGTTGCCATCTAAATTCTTTTTTTTTTTTCTTTAGACAGAGTCTTGCTCTGTCACCTAGGCTGGAGTACAATGGAGTGATCTTGGCTCACTGCAAACTCCATCCCCCGGGTTCAAGGGATTCTCCTGCCTCAGCCTCCTGAGTAGTTGGAACTACAGATGGATGCCACAACACCGGGCTATTTTTTTTGAGTTTTTTGGTAGAGACAGGGTTTCACCATATTGGCCAGGCTGGTCTCGAACGCCTGACCTTAGGTGATCCACTCATCTCGGTTTCCCAAAGTGCTGGGATTACAGGCATGAGCCATCATGCCCGGCCTGCCGTCTAACTTCAAGTGAGGTATTAGGAGGACCCTGACCTTGGGCTGAGCCATCTGTCTGTCTGGACTTGTCCTGGAGTTTGCTCTCCAATGCTTCATCTCTGCTAATTTTTATGGCCTCTTCACAGAGCAGGACTTTCTGTGTTTATCCAGGGACTACAGAAAACACAGTGAGAACATCAGAGCTAGAAAGATCTATCATGGGAAGGATGGAAGCCCAATTTGTTGAGCTTGTGTACATGTTAGCAGGCTATATGAGAAAGGCCCAAAGCCTTAGAGTCAGGTAGATTTGGTTTAAGTCCTGGTTTTGCCACTTACCAGCTATGTGATTTTGTGGTGATTACACTCTTTCAGTATGTTTCCTTGACTATAAAATGGGATAATAGTGTTTATTCCTAATATTACTGTCTGTCTGGTTTGTTTTTATTTTTATTTTTATTTTTCGTGACAGAATCTTACTCTGTCGCTCCGGCTGGAGTACAGTGACCCAATCTTGGCTTACTATAGCCTTGACCTCCCAGGCTCAAGCAATCCTCCTACCTCAGTTTCCCAAGTAGCTGGGACTACAGGCACACACCACCTTTTTTTCTGTTTTTTTGAGACGGAGTCATGCTCTGTCGCCCAGGCTGGAGTGCAATGGTGTGATCTTGGCTCACTGCAACCTCTGCCTCTCAGGTTCAAACAATTCTCCTGCCTCAGCCTCCTAAGTAACTGGAATTACAGGTGCACACCACCACGCCCAGCTGATTTTTTTTGTATTTTAGTAGAGATGGGGTTTCATCGTGTTGCACAGGCTGGTCTTGGACTCCTGAGCTCAGGCAATCCACCTAACTCCACCTCCCAAAGTGCTAAAATTATAGGCGTGAGCCACTGCACCCAGCCAATTTTTTTTTTTTTTTCTTTTCCTGTAGAACTGAGGTCTCACTATGTTGCCCAGGCTGGTCTCGAATGCCTGGACTCAAGTGATCCGCCTGTCTTGGCCTCCCAAAGTGCTCAAATTATAGGTGTGAGCCACTGCACCTGGCCTGTTACTATCAATACTGCATGTAATGTGTATAAAGTCTCAAAAGCAGTATTGGAAATATCATAGATACACACCAAAGAGACATTCATCTTTTTCTTTTGGTATGTAATTCTATGAAAAAAAAAATGTTTGAGACGGGCTGAAGAAAAGTGGCACAATCATAGCTCACTATAACCTCAAGCTCCTGGTCTCAAGTGATCCTTTCACCTTGGCCTCTTAAAGTGCTGGGATTACAGGCCACTGAGCCTGGACAAGTTTTTTTTTTTTTAAACTTTTTTTTTTTGAGACGGAGTTTCACTCTTGTTACCCAGGCTGGAGTGCAATGGCGCGATCTCGGCTCACCGCAACCTCCGCCTCCTGGGTTCAGGCAATTCTCCTGCCTCAGCCTCCTGAGTAGCTGGGATTACAGGCACGTGCCACCATGCCCAGCTAATTTTTTGTACTTTTAGTAGAGACAGGGTTTCACCATGTTGACTAGGATGATCTCGATCTCTTGACCTCGTGATCCACCCGCCTCAGCCTCCCAAAGTGCTGGGATTACAGGCTTGAGCCACCGCGCCCGGCCCGCCTGGACAAGTTTTATGAAATTTTATCACATGCATAGAGTCAAGTAACCATCCCCACAATAACAATACAGAAGTATTCCATCACCACCAAGAAATTTCTTCCTGGGGCTGGGCATGGTGCCTCATGCTTGTAATCCCAGCACTTTGGGAGGCTGAAGCAGGTGGATCACTTGAGCTCAGGAGTTTGAGACCAGCCTGGGCAACATGGTGAAACCCCATCTCTACAAAGAACACAAAAATTAGCTGAGCCTGGTGGCATGCTCCTGCAGTCCCAGCTATGTGAGAGGACTGCTTGAGCCTGGGAGGCAGAGGTCGCAGTGAGCTGAGATTGTGCCACTGCACTCCAGCCTGGGCAACAGAGCGAGACCCCGTCTCAAAAAAAAAAAAAAGGAAATTCCTTCCTCTTACCCCTCAGTCACATCCTTCCTCCAACCATAACCCTGGAACCACAGATCTATTCTCCCATTCTAGAATTTCGTCACTTCAAGAATGTTATACAGGGTCAGGTATGGTGGCCGATGTCTGTAATCCCAGCACTTTGGGAGCCCGAGGCAGGCAGATCACTTGAGGTCAAGAGTTTGAGACCAACCTGGCCAACATGGTAAAACCCTGCCTCTACTAAAAATACAAAAATTAGCCGGGCATGGTGGTACATGTCTGTAATTCCAAGTACTCAGGAGGCCAGGGCACAAGAATTGCTTGAACCACGGAGGCAGAGTTTGCAGTGAGGTGAGATCGTGCAACTGAACTCCGGCCTGGGTGACAGAGTGAAAATTCAATCTCAAAAAAAAAAAAAAAAAAAGAATGTTATATAAATGGAATCAGACCGTATGTGGGTTTTTGTTTTTTTTTTTTGATAGTCTTGCTATGTCACCCAGACTGGAGTGCAGTGGCACTATCTCGGCTCACTGCAGGCTCCGCCTCCTGCGTTCAAGTGATTCTCAGCCTCAGCCTGTAGCTGCCTCAGTCCCAGCCTGTAGCTGGGACTACAGGTGTGTGCCACCACATCCAGGTAATTTTTTGTTTTTTTAGTAGAGATGGGGTTTCACCATGTTGGCCAGGATGGTCTCAATCTCCTGACCTTATGATCTGCCCACCTCAGGCTCCCAAAGTGCTGGGATTACAGGTGTGAGCCACTGTGCCCTGCCAGTATGTGACCTTTTGAGATTGGCTTTTTACACTCAGCAAAAAGCCCTGAGCCCCATCCACATTGTTGCATGGATCAATAGATCATTGCCTTTTATTGCTGAGTTACTTCATTGAATGGATATACCATAATGTGTTTATCTGTTCACTTGTTGTGGGACATTTGGCCTGTTTCCAATTTTTGACTTGTGATGGTTAATTTTATGTGTCAACTTGACTGGGCTATGGGGTGCCCTGATAGTTGATTCTGTGAGGGTGATTCTGGGTGAGTTTAACATCCAAGTCAATAGAATGAATAAAGCTGACTGCCCTCCCTTAGGTGGATGGGCCTCATCCAATCAGTTGAAGGCCTGAATAGAACAAAAAGACTTTTTCCCTGAATAACAGAGAATCCCTCCTGCCTGACTACCTTTGAGCTGAGACATCAGTTTTTTTCCTGCCTTTGGACTAGAACCAAAACACCTGCTCTTCCTGGGTATCCAGCCTGCTGGCCTTTGCACTAGAATGATAGCATCCATCTCCTTGGTCTTCAACTTGCTAACTGCACATCTTAGGATTTATCAACCTCTATAATCACGTGAGTCAATTCTTTATAATAAATGTATATATTATAAATATATGTGATTTATTATATACATATTATCTCTATAGATCAATATATATAATTTCCTATGCACATATATATATATATTTTTTTGAGAGAGGGTCTTGCTCTGTCACCCAGGCTTGAGTACAATGGTGTGATTATGGGTCACTGCAGCCTCAACCTCCTAGGCTCAAGCAGTGCTCCCACCTCAGTTTTCTGAGCAGCTGGGACCACAGGTGTGCACCACCACACCTGGATACTATTTTTTTTTTTTTTTTTTTTTTTGAGATAGGGTCTCACTTTGTCACCCAGGCTGGAGTGCAGTGGTGTGATCTTGGCTCAGTGCAACCTCCACCTGCTGGGTTCAAGCAATTCTCCAGCATTAGCCTCCTGAGTAGCTGGGACCACAGGCATGTGCCACCATGCCTGGCTAATTTTTGCATTTTTTGTAGAGACAGAGTTTCACCTTGTTGCCCAGGCTGGTCTTGATCTTCTGAGCTCAAGGAGATCTGCTGCCTCAGCCTTCCAAAGTGCTAGGATTACAGGCATGAGCCACTGTGCCTGGCTCACACCTGCCTAATAAAAAAATTTTTTTTTTGTAGAGACAGGGCCTCACTATGCTTCTCAGGTGGTCTCAAACTCCTGGACTCAAATGATCCCCCTGGCTTGGCTTCCCAAAGTGTTCGGTTTACAGGCATGAGCCACCATGCCTGGCCATGATTTATTATGTATATATAGATCCTATTTTTTCTATTTCATTGGAGAACCCTGAGAGAGAGATATATATATGTGTGTATAGATATATAGCTTCTTATATATATGATTTATACATATGATTTATTATACATATATATATATCTTTTATTGACCCTATTTCTTTGGAGGATCCTGATTGATACATGACTATTACAAATAAAGCTGTTATAATAATTTATGTACAATATTTTATATGTATATAAATTGTTTTTCTCTGGGATAAATACCCAGGAGGGTGATTGCTGGTCTTATGGTAAGTGTATGTTTAAATTTACAAAAAACTGCCAAGCTGTTTTCTAGCATGGCAGTACCATTTTACATCCGCTCATGTTAATTATTTTGTTATCTGAGTTAAATTTGTGAAATTCAGCATGGGCTGACATTTGAAGGCTGGTCAGACTTGAATTATAATCACCACCATGACACACATCCTTGTTTTAGCTTTCACATATATAAACCAAGCCCAGAGGTCTGAAGGTTTAGAGATTTGAAATAACAAACCTGGCCGCCTGAGATTTTCTTGGCTGGCACCAGGTCTTGCCAGGCCTTTGAATCAGCTGGGTGCAGGGAAGGGTCACCAGGAAACTCAGGCTGCCTGGACCAACAGGAAGCGTGGGACGAAGCTTACTCCGGGTCTGGCTCGTGGTCAGCCTGGCTGGGGCCTGAGGCTTCCAGGCTGGCTCAGTGTGCACAGTCAGGAAACAGCCTGGGCTCTTGAAATCACCCCACCCCTGAAAAATGAATTCACAAACAGAGACGCTCCAGGCTCCTTTCTTTCAGAAATATCTTTTAGCCAGGAATAAGATCAACATACAGAGCTCCTATGACTCTGTTCCTCAGGCTCTGCACACCTCTGTGTCAGTGGCAAGTGGCTTTGGGACTTCTTTTCCAGAAGAAGACTGCTATGGAGTTTTATTTTCTTTTAATTTTTAATTAACTTTTTGTTGTTGTTTCAGAGATGAGGGAGTCTCACTATGTTGTCAAGGCTGGTCTTGAACTCCTGGCCTCAAGCAATCCTCCCGCCTCAGCCTCTCAGGCAGCTGGGATCACAAGCATGAATCACAGTGCCCAGCTCTAGAGTTGTTTACCGATGCTTAATATTATGACTTTCTCCTTTCTGCCCTCCCTGCACCCCTCACTCCAAGTTAACATGTACAAATATATATATATAAATATCTTTATATATATATATATATCTTTATACATTATGTGTATTTTTATTTTATATATATATATATATATTTTTTTTTAGACAGAGTCTCACTCTGTTGCCAGGCTGTAATGCAGTGGCGAGATCTTGGCTCACTGCAACCTCTGCCTCCCGGTTCAAGTGATTCCCCTGCCTCAGCTTCCTGATTAGCTGGGACTACAGGATTACCTCGTGATCCTCCTACCTTGGCCTCCCAGAGTGCTGGGATTACAAGCATGAGCCACTGTGCCCGGCCACATTTATATATATATATTTTTTATAGAGATGAGGTCTTACTATGTTGCCCAGGTTGGTCTTGAACTCCTGGTCTCAAGTGATCCTCCCACCTTGGCCTCCCAAAATGCTAGGATAACAGGTGCAAGCCACCACACCTGGCCTATATTTTTAATCTTGTCTATGTAACCATATTACCTAACACTGTAAGTTTTTTGAACATATTGCATTTGGGTGCTGTTTTGATAAATAGATTCAATTTGACATCACAATGATTTGGACCTTTCTAGTTTTACATTATCTCACCTGAGGCAGGTGAACTGCTAACTCCATTTTATCCAGAATTTCCCAGAGCTAGAACCTACAGATTCATAGCTTTTTTTTTTTTTTTTTTAGACGAGTCTTGCTCTGTTGCCCAGGCTGAAGTGCAGTGGCACGATCTCAGCTCACTGCAACCTCCAACTCGTGGGTTCAAGCAATTCTCCTGCCTCAGCCTCCTGAGTAGCTGGGATTACAGACACCTGCCACCATGCCCAGGTAATTTTTGTATTTTTAGTAGAGATGGGGTTTCACCATGTTGGCCAGGCTGGTCTTGTACTCCTGACCTCAGGCGATCCACCTGCCTTGGCCTCTTAAAGTGCTGGGATTACAGGATTGAGTCATCTTGCCTGGCCCGCCTGCCTTCCCTCCCTCCCTCCCTTCCTTCCTTCTTTCCTTCTCTTTTCCTCTCTCTCTCTCTTTCTCTTTCTTTCTCTCTTACTTAGTAGGGTCTTACTCTGTTGCCCAGGTTGGAGTGCACTGGCATAATAAAGGCTCATTGCAGCTTTGATTTCCCAGGCTCAAGCAATCCTCCCACCTCATCCTCCCAAAGTGCAGGGATTACAGGTATGAGCCACTGCACCTGACCTCATATTTTTATTTACAAATATTTTAGACATTCGAAATATTACAGCATTCAGATCTACTTACAAAATGAATGTAAATGACTGCTTATCAAGAGACTACCATGATTTTGTGACATAGCAGTCTTTTAAGTAAATTCAGAGTAGTTTAGCAGATCTAAAATTTGGAGTAACATTTAGGCTAGGCGCAGTGACTCATAACCGTAATTTAGTACTTCCAGAGGCCTAGGCGAGTGGGTCACTTGAGGCCAGGAGTTCAAGACTGGCCTGGCCACATGGTGAAATCTCGTCTCTACTAAAAATACAAAAAAAAAAAAAAAAAAAAAAAAATCAGCCAGGCATGGTGGTGCATGCCTGTAGTCCCAACTACTCAGGAGGCTGAGTCATGAGAATCACTTGAACCCAGGAGGCAGAGGCTGCAGTGAGCCAAGATCATGCCACTGCACTCCAGCCTGGGTGACAGAGCAAGACTGTCTGAAAAATAAAAAACAAAATACGGAGTAACATTTTAAACCATCACATTGCCACTCTGAAGCTTACTTGTTTCTTACAATTAAACATTTGCTTGGCTGTAGGAGAAAGTAGCAAACATTCTAGGTGACCACACTGTAGCCTATGAAAGTGGATTTCTGACACTGGGCTCCAGCTTCATTTCCTCAGGGTCTTTGTAGGAGGGCAAGCATTTGAACATCGTCCAGGTCACACTCCCATTATGCTGTCCTGAACCTCCTCCTAGGGGCAAATGGTGGAAGTGATATAGAAATGGACAGAGTAGGCCACAGACTTTAACATAAGATCCTCAATGTGTGTGTGTGTGTGTGTGTGTGTGTGTGTGTGTGTGTGTGTGTGTGTGTGT